>NC_132880.1:2500-7500 GCF_030463535.1 Salminus brasiliensis
TACATACCTCACACACCTGACTCCCACAAACCTGACTCTACAGACCTCACACACCTGACTCTACAGCCCCCACACACCTGACTCTACAGACCTCACACACCTGACTCTACAGACCTCACACACCTTACTCTACAGACCTCACACACCTGACACACCTGACTCTACAGCCCCCACACACCTGACTCTACATACCTCAAACACCTGACACACCTGACTCTACAGACCCTCAACACACCTGACACACCTTACTCTACAGCCCCCACACACTGACTCTACAGACCTCACACACCTGACACACCTTACTCTACAGACCTCACACACCTGACACACCTGACTCTACAGACCTCACACACCTGACACACCTGACTCTACAGCCCCCACACACCTGACTCTACATACCTCACACACCTGACACACCTGACTCTACAGCCCCACAGACCTGACTCTACTACCCCCACACACCCGACTCTACAGCCCTCACACACCTGACACACCTGACTCTACAGCCCCCACACACCTGACTCTACAGACCTCACACACCTGACTCTACAGACCTCACACACCTCACACACCTTACTATACAGACCTCACACACCTGACTCTACAGCCCCCACACACCTGACTCTACATACCTCACACACCTGACTCTACAGCCCCCACACACCTTACTCTACAGACCTCACACACCTGACTCTACAGACCTCACACACCTAACACACCTGACTCTACAGCCCCCACAGACCTGACTCTACTACCCCACACACCCGACTCTACAGCCCTCACACACCTGACACACCTGACTCTACAGCCCCCACACACCTGACTCTACAGACCTCACACACCTGACTCTACAGACCTCACACACCTCACACACCTTACTATACAGACCTCACACACCTGACTCTACAGCCCCCACACACCTGACTCTACATACCTCACACACCTGACTCTACAGCCCCCACACACCTTACTCTACAGACCTCACACACCTGACTCTACAGACCTCACACACCTAACACACCTGACTCTACAGCCCCCACACACCTGACTCTACAGACTCACACACCTGACACACCTGACTCTACATACCTCACACACCTGACTCCCACAAACCTGACTCTACAGACCTCACACACCTGACTCTACAGCCCCACACACCTGACTCTACAGACCTCACACACCTGACTCTACAGACCTCACACACCTTACTCTACAGACCTCACACACCTGACACACCTGACTCTACAGCCCCCACACACCTGACTCTACATACCTCAAACACCTGACACACCTGACTCTACAGACCTCACACACCTGACACACCTTACTCTACAGCCCCCACACACCTGACTCTACAGACCTCACACACCTGACACACCTTACTCTACAGACCTCACACACCTGACACACCTGACTCTACAGACCTCACACACCTGACACACCTGACTCTACAGCCCCCACACACCTGACTCTACATACCTCACACACCTGACTCTACAGCCCTCACACACCTGACACACCTGACTCTACAGACCTCACACACCTCTACAGACCTCACACACCTGACTCTACAGCCCCCACACACCTGACTCTACAGCCCCCACACACCTGACTCTACATACCTCACACACCTGACTCTACAGCCCCCACACACCTTACTCTACAGACCTCACACACCTGACTCTACAGACCTCACACACCTCACTCTACAGACCTCACACACCTGACTCTACAGCCCCCACACACCTGACTCTACATACCTCACACACCTTACTCTACAAACCTCACACACCTGACACACCTGACTCTACAGCCCCCACACACCTGACTCTACTACCTCCACACACCTGACTCTACAGACCTCACACACCTGACACACCTGACTCTACAGCCCCCACACACCTGACTCTACAGACCTCACAGACCTGACACACCTGACTCTACAGCCCCTACACACCTGACTCTACATACCTCACACACTTTACTCTACAGACCTCACACACCTGACACACCTGACTCTACAGCCCCCACACACCTGACTCTACAGACCTCATACACCTTACTCTACAGACCTCACACACCTTACTCTACAGACCTCACACACCTGACTCTACAGACCTCACACACCTAACACACCTGACTCTACAGCCACCACACACCTGACTCTACAGACCTCACACACCTTACTCTACAGACCTCACACACCTGACTCTACAGCCCTCACACACCTGACACACCTGACTCTACAGACCTCACACACCTGACTCTACAGACCTCACACACCTCACACACCTGACTCTACAGCCCCCACACACCTGACTCTACAGACCTCACACACCTGACTCTACAGACCTCACACACCTGACTCTACAGACCTCACACATCTGACACACCTGACTCCACAGACCTTACACACCTGACACACCTTACTCTACAGCCCCCACACACCTGACTCTACAGACCTCACACACCTTATTTTACAGCCCCACACACCTGACTCTACAGCCCTCACACACCTTACTCTACAGACCTCACACACCTGACTCTACAGCCCCACACACACCTGACTCTACATACCTCACACACCTTACTCTACAGACCTCACACACCTGACACACCTGACTCTACAGCCCCCACACACCTGACTCTACTACCCTCCACACACCTAACTCTACAGACCTCACACACCTGACACACCTGACTCTACAGCCCCCACACACCTGACTCTACAGACCTCACACACCTAACACACCTGACTCTACAGACCTCACACGCCTGACACACCTGACTCTACAGACCTCACACACCTGACTCTACAGACCTCACACACCTGACTCTACAGACCTCACACATCTGACACACCTGACCCCACAGACCTTACACACCTGACACACCTTACTCTACAGCCCCCACACACCTGACTCTACAGACCTCACACACCTTATTCTACAGCTCCCACACACCTGACTCTACAGACCTCACACACCTGACTCTACAGACCTCACACACCTGACACACCTTACTCTACAGACCTCACACACCTGACTCTACAGCCCTCACACACCTTACTGTACAGACCTCACACACCTGACTCTACAGACTTCACACACCTGAAAAACCTGACTCTACAGCCTCACACACCTGACTCTACAGACCTCACACACCTGACACACCTGACTCTACAGACCTCACACACCTGACTCTACAGACCTCACACACCTCACACACCTTACTCTACAGACCTCACACACCTGACTCTACAGCCCCCACACACCTCACTCTACAGCCCCCACACACCTGACTCTACATACCTCACACACCTGACTCTACAGCCCCCACACATCTTACTCTACAGACCTCACACACCTGACTCTACAGACCTCACACACCTTACTCTACAGACCTCACACACCTAACACACCTGACTCTACAGACCTCACACGCCTGACACACCTGACTCTACAGACCTCACACACCTGACTCTACAGACCTCACACACCTGACTCTACAGACCTCACACATCTGACACACCTGACTCCACAGACCTTACACACCTGACACACCTTACTCTACAGCCCCCACACACCTGACTTTACAGACCTCACACACCTTATTCTACAGCTCCCACACACCTGACTCTACAGCCCCCACACACCTGACTCTACAGACCTCACACACCTGACTCTACAGACCTCACACACCTGACTCTACAGCCCTCACACACCTGACTCTACATACCTCACACACCTGACTCTACAGCCTCACACACTTACTCACACCATCACCACTGAGTGCAGTGTGTGTGTACTGTACACTATGTAACTGCAGTGTGTTTGGACTGCAGTCTGTGCAGTGTGTGTGTGGGTGTTTCTGACTCATAGCATTTCCGCTAAGGATTCCAGCACACAGAGCTTCATTCACACACACACACACACACACACACACACACAGACACACACTCTGGGAGGCCTGAAGGTAACGCACAAACCTCATAACTGCAGCTGAAACAGACCTGCATTTCGATTACATGTAGAATTTAGTAACATCAACAGGATTTCACACACACACACACACACACACACACACGTGTGAAATTTACGCTGAATTTCTTGGGTTGTAAAGCATCATCAGACTACGGGCCGCTGCCGGGCCAAACCGCAGCCCCAGCAGTCTGTACAGAAGCCCCTAGTTCCTGATTAACACACCTTACTGTGCTGAGGGGCTAAACTCTGAGACTGCTCAAACTATCACCTGCTCACATTCTGAAGAACCTTCAGTCTCAGACTCACCAGAAACGCTCGGTTCTGGATAAGCTCCCCCAGTCAGAGCTGGAGTTCTACAGTGGAGGTTCTAGATAAGCTCCCCCAGTCAGAGTTGGAGTTCTACAGTGGAGGTTCTAGATAACCTCCCCCAGGCAGAGCTGTGGTTCTACAGTGGAGGTGAAGGGAAGCAGACGTCTGAAGCTCTAATAAAAGCTCCTCACAGAAAGTTCTTCACCTAATGGTGATGAAGACGCTGCCTGATGCCTGAGACACGGTTCTACCAGAGTTCTGAGAAGAGTTCGGCTCTAGAACCTGCTTTTAAAATCAGATCATTAAAATGGTGGAGGGATACATGCTGCAGGGGTGTAGTGCAGCTACAGAAAGTAGTCCCTAAAGTAAACTGGATTAGATGAGATTCTCTATTCACTATTTTACCTTCATCATCATCATTATCATCATCATCCCATATAAACTCAGAAGACTCGTGTAGCTGCACTGGTGGGTTTGGATAGGAGATAAATTATGGGCTGTAGCTGTGTTGTAGTCATGGCGACCGACGCCTGCTTCCATTCACCTCCACTGTACAGAGATCAGAGTGGGTCAGTTTCTCTACAGTGAAGCTCAGATTCACACCGAACCTCTGCAGGCTGACGGGGTTCTGTACCTTAGCAGCCATGATCATGGATGACCCTCCTTTAACCCCCAGGATGGGGATGTGCGTTTGAGCGGAGATGAAGT
>NC_132880.1:12500-26057 GCF_030463535.1 Salminus brasiliensis
GAAATGTTCAGTATTAGAAATGTTCAGTATTATTCAGTATTAGAAATGTTCAGTATTGTTCAGTATTAGAAATGTTCAGTATTGTTCAGTATTAGAAATGTTCAGTATTGTTCAGTATTAGAAATGTTCAGTATTGTTCAGCATTAGAAATGTTCATTATTATTCAGTATTAGAAATGTTCAGTATTGTTCAGTATTTGAAATGTTCAGTATTATTCAGTATTAGAAATGTTCAGTATTAGAAATGTTCAGTATTATTCAGTATTAGAAATGTTCAGTATTGTTCAGTATTTGAAATGTTCAGTATTATTCAGTATTAGAAATGTTCAGTATTAGAAATGTTCAGTATTATTCAGTATTAGAAATGTTCAGTATTGTTCAGTATTTGAAATGTTCAGTATTATTCAGTATTAGAAATGTTCAGTATTAGAAATGTTCAGTATTATTCAGTATTAGAAATGTTCAGTATTGTTCAGTATTAGAAATGTTCAGTATTGTTCAGTATTAGAAATGTTCAGTATTATTCAGTATTAGAAATGTTCAGTGTTAGAAATGTTCAGTATTAGAAATGTTCAGTATTATTCAGTATTAGAAATGTTCAGTATTAGAAATGTTCAGTATTATTCAGTATTAGAAATGTTCAGTATTGTTCAGTATTAGAAATGTTCAGTATTGTTCAGTATTAGAAATGTTCAGTATTGTTCAGTATTAGAAATGTTCAGTATTATTCAGTATTAGAAATGTTCAGTGTTAGAAATGTTCAGTATTAGAAATGTTCAGTATTGTTCAGTCTTTATGTTCAGTGAGTCAGAACTCAATGTGGAGAGGCTGGGTCAGGTAAGTGTTTACACCTGGAATCATCAGCAGCGTCGTTTTTTCTTTTACCACGGTCAGAGACGGTCAGAGACAAATCTTGTCTACATTTAGAATATGTATCTTGTCCAGACCGCGAGAGGGAGGTGGAACCTACAGGTGATGAGGTTCTCCTCTGCCTGTAGAAAGGGTCGTCTGCTAGCGCCATTAGCCACAGCTAGACACAGTGATGAGCATGTGGGCGGGGCTTCACTGCTCTGTGTTACAATCTGTGGGTCATATACCCACCCCTACACCACCAAAACCACCCCCACCCACCAATCCCTACACCACCCTCCATCACTCTCCCACCCACTAAGCAACGTTAACATCCCCTACTGCTGACTGCTCACACACACATCTCTGGTAGGTGTGTGTGTGACGGGCAGTAATCACTGTAAATGTGTTTTACTGACAGCTTTAACAGATTAGCAGTCGCTAATCTGCCGCTACAGCACAGCCATCTCATCCAGCGCCGTTATTTTTGGAACGCTCACCTGTCTGGATTAAGACTGTTGAGGAGCAGTGTGTGTGTGTGTGTGTGTGTGTGTGTGTGTGTAAGATGAAGGTGTTTATCATTAGAGATGGAAAAGTCTGGTCCAGAAAGTAAAAATCCAGAATTTTGTTTTAACTGCCTGAACTCCCTCCAGTGTCCACTGACTCCCGTCTCCACTGTCTCCAGTGTCCACTGACTCCCGTCTCCACTGTCTCCAGTGTCCACTGACTCCCGTCTCCACTGTCTTCAGTGTCCACTGACTCCCGTCTCCACTGACTCCTGTCTCCACTGACTCCCGTCTCCACTGACTCCTGTCTCCACTGACTCCCGTCTCCACTGTCTCCAGTCTTCACTGACTCCCGTCTCCAGTCCCTCCTGCTCCTCAGAGATCTGGGCATTGGGACGTTTCTCTCTAAGCTAAAACAAAGCTCTCCCACCCACTAAGCAACGTTAACATCCCCTACTGCTGACAGCATACCTACACCAGTACTCCCACACCAGTTCACCCCACCAGCTCACCTACACCAGTTCATCCCCACCAGGTCACCTACACCAGTTCACCCCACCAGCTCACCTACACCAGTTCACCCCCACCAGCTCACCTACACCAGTTCACCCCCACCAGGTCACCTACACCAGTTCACCCCCACCAGCTCACCTACACCAGTACTCCCACACCAGTTCACCCCCACCAGCTCACCTACACCAGTTCACCCCCTCACCAGGTCACCTACACCAGTTCACCCCCACCAGCTCACCTGCACCAGTACACTCCCACCAGATCACTTACACCAGTTCAGCCCTACCAGCACACCTACACCAGTACTCCCACACCAGTTCACCCCACCAGCTCACCTACACCAGTTCACCCCACCAGCTCACCTACACCAGTTCACCCCCACCAGGTCACCTACACCAGTACACTCCCACCAGCTCACCTACACCAGTTCACCCCCACCAGGTCACCTACACCAGTACACTCCCACCAGCTCACCTACACCAGTTCACCTACACCAGCTCACCTACACCAGTTCACCCCACCAGCTCACCTACACCAGTTCACCCCCACCAGGTCACCTACACCAGTACACTCCCACCAGCTCACCTACACCAGTTCACCCCCACCAGGTCACCTACACCAGTTCACCCCCACCAGGTCACCTACACCAGTACTCCCACACCAGTTCACCCCCACCAGCTCACCTACACCAGTACACTCCCACCAGATCACTTACACCAGTTCACCCCCACCAGCTCACCTACACCAGTTCACCCCCACCAGATCACTTACACCAGTTCACCCCCACCAGCTCACCTACACCAGTACACTCCCACCAGCTCACCTACACCAGTTCAACCCTACCAGCTCACCTACACCAGTACACTCCCACCAGCTCACCTACACCAGTTCAACCCTACCAGCTCACCTACACCAGTACACTCCCACCAGCTCACCTACACCAGTTCACCCCCACCAGCTTACCTACACCAGTACACTCCCACCAGATCACTTACACCAGTTCACTCCACCAGCTCACCTACACCAGTTCACCCCCACCAGCTCACCTACACCAGTTCACCCCCACCAGCTCACCTACACCAGTACATTCCCACCAGATCACTTACACCAGTTCAACCCTACCAGCACACCTACACCAGTACTCCCACACCAGCACACCCCCACCAGCACACCCCCACCAGTACACCTACACCAGTACACCCAAGCCAGCACTCCCACACTAGCCTAGTCACCAGAACAGATGCTGTGAGAGAGTGTACAGTGCAGTGTAGCTGTACTGTGAGCCACAAAGCGGTGTGTGTGTGTGTGTGTGTGTGTGTGTGTGTGTGGGTGCGTGGGGGGGGGGGTGTTCTAATCTGTCTCAGCTCAGTTACATTTCATAACACTGCTGGATTGATTCTGCGCTTTAATTAAAAAGCTGCTTCAGAGCTGCAGGAAACGACTTTACACACACAAACACACACACACACACACACACACACACACACACACACAGTGAAAGACCCACATAAAACACTATTATTATTATTACTATTGTTAATATGAATATGGTTTTAGAGCTGAAGGATGGAGGTTGGTGTGGTGCAACAGATAACACCACTACCTGCCACTGAGTTATAACACCATGTGGGATACCAGGGTTCGATTCCCGATCTGGGTGACTGTGCTGCGCTACACCAATAAGAGTCCTTGGGCAAGACTCCCAACACTACACTGGCCAAACCTGATATGTCGCTAAGGTGATATGAATAACCTTGTATGTCGCTCTGGATAAGAGCGTCTGCTAAATGCCGTGAATGAGGTGTGTGTGTTGATGCTGATGGATGGAGGTGTGTGTGTGTTTAGGTGTATATGCAGGAATGCAGTTTATGACACGTTCCTCCAGGACCATGGATCAACAAAGACACAGTGCATACAAAACACAGGTGCAACACAGGACAAGTGTGGACAGAGAATAATAAATGAATAATAAATCATCTATGACTCAATCTCTGTAATCCACACTCAATAAACCAATACAAGAGCAATTTAACTATCTGTATACAACTAATTGAACAGTGCTTTCTCCACACTTCTGTAGCTTATTTATCTGGTTCTGAGCAGATTGGAGTCGACTGGTCTGGAGCTTTTGGGTCAGTAGAGGTTTTTGGGCACGGATGGTATGGGCTTTACTGTGCAGACTGAAACCAAACCAAATCCTGCTGCAGGTCTTTTGCAGTCACTCGAAGGTTTCTGACCACCTGCCTCTTCAGGAATCTGTCAATGGTGGCTTCCTCTTTCTGCCACGTCCAGGTAGTGCAGCCAGTGCTCCTCTAAATCTGAACTTGTGAACTCTGCTTTCCAGACGGATCTCCAGGAACAAGCAGAGCTTTAGTGATCTCTTCTCTGAACCTTCTGGACGGGTCTCTTGACTTCAAACGTCACAGTCAACAACGTCATAGTGGTGTGTGTGTGGGAGAGATTAGCGGCAGTGTGTGTAGACACTCAGCTCAGGGTGATGCTCAGAGTGTGTGCTGTTTAATCTCACTTTGCTGGGCTTGGGAAGCTGCTGCTGACACACTCACACACACATACACACACACATTCACACACACACACAATAGTGTGCAGCTCACCTGTCCACCCAAAAAACACTGTGACCACACGCACCCTAATATCTGTCAGCCTAAAGCCTACCATTGTAAATAAACAACACACACACACACACACTCACACACACTGGTAAGTGGGCACGTCTGGAGGCCAGAAGGCCCGATTCAACAAATCCTTTAATTGCTTGATCAATATTTGCATAGCGATGCTTACAGATCCAATAATCAATAACAGCAGGCTATCAGAAGCACATTCACTTCACACACACACACACACACAATCAATCTCAAAGCACCAGTTGTACACCAACACACACACACACCACAGTGTGAGCACCGCAGAGTGCAGCTGAAGGTGGAGCTGCAGGATCCACCCTGCTCCGACTGCCTGGGCGGCTCTGCTGCAGCTCAGATTTCTGTTCCACCTTAAACAAACTTTCCATTCCACCTTAACTCCTCATTTCCACTGCCTTGTTTTTAAAATTTAACCACTTACAGGTTAAGATCAGACTGGCATCGTCAGCACAGCAGCAGTTATTATTATTAATATTATTATTATATTAATGTTGCAGCAATACTTTTTTTTACCATGGGGGCCACAGAGGAAGAAAGGTTAGGGGAATTCTGTGGTGTGTTTGTGGTGTGTGTGTGTGTGTGTGTGTGTGTGTGTGTGTGTGTGTGTGCTGAACAGACAGTACAGTAACACAGAGAGATCTTACCTTGTTTACTGCCAGCCACACACTCATTCCTGCATGTCAGAAGCAGCATGGTGTTACTCCCCCTCTCATATCCTCACACACCTACACACACACCCAAGGGGAGAGAGAGAGAGAGAGAGAGAGAAGATTTGAGTAAATATAAGAAAGGTGTGATCTGACAGCTGCAGTGTGTAGTGTGTGTAGTGTGTGTGTGTGTGTGTGTGTCAGTCTGAAGCTGCTGATGAGAGTGTAAATAAGAGCTCCCTCCACAGACACCAGACACACTCCTGCGCACTCTAACACACACCCACTGATTAACAGCCTGGGAACAGAGTACAGCACCTCCAGTCTGATCAATTTAATAAACAGAGACAGAGTCTAATTCCAGTCTGACTTATCAACACTCCGAACATCTTCATCACCCGAGCAGGGTGCACAAACTTACACACACTGTCCCTTTTGGTAGTCAATAAACCGATTAATAATTACAGCGGAGTGAATAACACAGCACTGCTAAATCACACACTCCTGAACAGCTGGATGATTAGAGAACAGCTGTCTGTTCATCAGATCAGTTACACACATTGCACCCCCCCACCCCCTCACGGTACCCAGATCAAACACTGCACACACCAAAACATCAATCAAAACAACAATCAATTTAAAAACTGCACGAATAAAACAGCACACACACACACACACACACACACACACACACAGTTAGAAACATGAAGCACAGGCTGGGTTACCTCCTCAGGCCGGACAGTGGGTCGGAGTCCGTGGGGGGAGAGCTGTGCAAAGGCTGTGACAGACAGTTCTGGGAGCCAGAAGAACAGAAGGGGTCACTGAGGGGTCAGACTCATGATCTTATCAGTTTAAAAACTGCTTGTTGTTAATTAGTGTGTGTGTGTGTGTGTGTGTGAAGCGTGTTGTTCAGGGCAGGGTGTGAATGTGATCCAGTATCTTCAGATATTCAACATATACTGGTTCATACTGGTCTGGCGCTACTGTACAACTGTTCTTTAAAGCTTGTCTGAGCAACAGTTGCTATGGACTCACTCATTAGTGGGCGGAGCCTGCAGAGGGGGCTTAGGACACTGTGTAATAGTGAGGAAGTCAAACAGCTGAAGATCTGTGAAACTCAGCCCTGACTCAGACCACTGCATATAAATGTGTGTTTGTGTGTGTGTGTGTGTGTGTGTGGGATGTATGTGGGATCAAATCTGACAGGGCATTTAAATGCTTCTAGTGTGTGTGTGTGTGTGTGTGTGTGTGTAGATTCTGCTGACCTACAAGATAAATTATACATTCTGCTCATATAGAGCCTATGTCTCACAATACCTCCTCTGGGCACAGTCTGTGTGTGTGTGTGTGTGTGTGTGTGTGTGTGGTGAATTACTTCCAATAATGCTAATTACTCTCAGACTATGCAAATCTTCGATGAGTTGCTTGATTTGCATACTCAGAACGTATGCAAATGAAGCGGCAGATAGCGGGTTATGGAAGGCCGAGCTTTAGGTAAATAAGCCATGAATTATTGACTTTAATTAATCATTAACGGCGTCTCCACGGCAACAGGCTGTGGTTTCTATATTTAATAGATGTACAGTGTGGAGGGAGCGGTGTAGTCACTATCCCAATTACACATTACACTTCAGTTCCAGACCGGAAGAACAAGCTCAGCTGGGTTATGGAGCTATAAGACGACCCAAAGTCCAGTCAGGACGGCTCAGAATAAACAGACCGAAGGTTCTGGAGTCGAAGTCCTGACGTGAACCTCCCGGAAGCAGAACCCTAAACAGCCCTGAAAGCCCCCAGCGGAGCTGAATTCAAGCACACACACCGTCCACACGCCCTTGTGTGTCCTCTGGACTCCCTGAAAGTCTGCTGTGTCCCAAACAAGATCACACACTACGCACCACCACACACTCCGCACCAACACACACTCCGCACCAACACACACTCCGCTCCAACACACTCCACTCCAACACACACTCCGCACCAACACACACTCCGCTCCAACACACTCCACTCCAACACACACTCCGCACCAACACACACTCCGCTCCAACACACTCCACCCCAACACACTCCACTCCAACACACACTCCGCACCAACACACACTCCGCACCACCACACACTCCACCCCAACACACTCCACTCCAACACACACTCCGCACCAACACACACTCCGCTCCAACACACTCCACTCCAACACACACTCCACTCCAACACACTCCGCACCATCACACACACACACTCTGCACCACCACACACTCCACTCCAACACACTCCGCACCACCACACAATCCGCCCCAACACACTCTGCACCACCACACACTCCACTCCAACACACTCCGCACTACCACACACTCCACCCCAACACACTCCGCACCAACACACACTACGCACCACCACACACTCCACCCCAACACACTCCACCCCAACACACTCCACTCCAACACACACTCCGCACCAACACACACTCCACCCCAACACACTCCACTCCAACACACACTCCGCACCAACACACACTCCGCTCCAACACACTCCACTCCAACACACACTCCACTCCAACACACTCCGCACCATCACACACACACACTCTGCACCACCACACACTCCACTCCAACACACTCCGCACTCCAACACACTCCACTCCAACACACTCCGCACCAACACACTACGCACCACCACACACTCTGCTCCAACACACTCCACCCCAACACACTCCACTCCAACACACACTCCGCTCCAACACACTACGCACCACCACACACTCCACCCCAACACACTCCACCCCAACACACTCCACTCCAACACACACTCCGCACCAACACACACTCCACCCCAACACACTCCACTCCAACACACACTCCGCACCAACACACTACGCACCACCACACACTCCACTCCAACACACACTCCGCTCCAACACACTCCGCACCATCACACACACACACTCTGCACCACCACACACTCCACTCCAACACACTCCACACCACCACACACTCCATCACCACACACTCCACTCCAACACACTCCACACCACCACACAATCCGCCCCAACACACTCTGCACCACCACACACTCCACTCCAACACACTCCGCACTACCACACACTCCACTCCAACACACTCCACTCCAACACACTCCGCACCAACACACACTCCGCACCAACACACACTCCGCTCCAACACACTCCGCACCAACACACACTCCACTCCAACACACACTCCGCACCAACACACACTGCACCACCACACACTCCACTCCAACACACTCCGCACTACCACACACTCCACTCCAACACACTCCACTCCAACACACTCCGCCCCAACACACACTCCACACCAACACACACTCCACACCATGACACACTTAACACCACCACACACACCACTCCAACACACTCTGCACCATCACACACACACACTCCGCACCATCACACACTCCACACCAACACACACTCCGCCCCAACACACACTCCACACCAACACACACTCCACTCCAACACACTCCGCACCATCACACACTCCACACCAACACACACTCCGCCCCAACACACACTCCGCCCCAACACACACTCCACACCAACACACACTCCACACCATGACACACTCCACACCACCACACACTCCACTCCAACACACTCCGCACCATCACACACACACACTCTGCACCACCACACACTCCACTCCAACACACTCCGCACTACCACACACTCCACTCCAACACACTCCACTCCAACACACACTCCGCCCCAACACACACTACGCACCACCACACACTCCACCCCAACACACTCCACACCAACACACACTCCACACCATGACACACTCCACACCAACACACACTCCGCCCCAACACACTCCACACCAACACACACTCCGCACCATGACACACTCCACACCAACACACACTCTGCCCCAACACACACTCCACACCAACACACACTCCACACCAACAGACACTCCGCCCCAACACACTCTACACCATCACACACACTCCGCACCATGACACACTTCGCACCAACAAACACTCCGCCCCAACACACTCCGCCCCAACACACTACGCACCATCACACACTCCACAC
The DNA here is from genome assembly GCF_030463535.1 of Salminus brasiliensis. Classification (NCBI taxonomy): domain Eukaryota; kingdom Metazoa; phylum Chordata; class Actinopteri; order Characiformes; family Bryconidae; genus Salminus; species Salminus brasiliensis. The sequence continues at coordinate 21,754 of NC_132880.1, forward strand.
CATCACACACTCCGCACCAACACACACTCCGCCCCAACAAACTACGCACCATCACACACTCCACACCAACACACACTCCGCCCCAACACACTACGCACCATCACACACTCCACATCATCACACACTCCACACCAACACACACTCCACCCCAACAAACTACGCACCATCACACACTCCACACCAACACACACTCCACTCCAACACACTCCGCACCAACACAAACTCCGCACCAATACACACTTCGCACCAACACACACTCCGCCCCAACACACTCCACACCATCACACACTCCACCCCAACACACTCCACACCAACACACACTACACACCATCACACACTCCGCACCAACACACACTCCGCCCCAACACACTACGCACCATCACACACTCCACACCATCACACACTCCACACCAAGACACACTCCGCTCCAACACACTCTCCTCCAACACACTCCACACCAACATACACTCCACTTCAACACACTCTGCTCCAACACAACTTCGCACCCACACACTCCGCATCAACACACACTCTGCACCAACACACACTCCACTCCAACACACTCTGCTCCAACACAACTTCGCACCCACACACACTCCGCATCAACACACACTCCGCACCAACACACACTCCACTCCAACACACTCTGCTCCAACACACTCCACTCCAACACAATCCGCTCCAACACACTCCATCCCAACACACTCCGCTCAAACACACACTCCGCCCCAACACACACTCTGCACCAACACACATTCCACCCCAACACACTCCGCACCAACACACACTCCGCCCCAACACACTCCACACCAACACACTCCACACCAACACACACTCCGCACTAACACACACTCCGCACCAACACACACTCCGCCCCAACACACTACGCACCATCACACACTCCACACCAACACACACTCCGTCCCAACACACTCCGCTCCAACACCCTCTCTACCACACACATCTCTCTCTCTTTCTACCATCTTTCTTTAGTCTCTCTCCCTTTAGCTGTTCTCTTCCTCTCTCTAGATGTGTGTGTGTGTGTGTGTGTGTCTGGCAGGTTGAGTGAGTGTTAATGTGATATGGTCCCTGCTGAGCTCTGACACACACACACACACACACACACACACACACAGTGTAAGCTCCAGTAGGGGGCAGTGGTGTCGGCTCTAGTTTAGGTCTGAGACTTTTAGCAGCTCCAGTTTCAGAAGCTAATCGGAGCATTCAGACCAGAATTATACAGTTCCACTTTAAATGGTGCAGCAGGAACACACAGGTACCTCAAACCCTTTAAGGAACAGTCTTAAGGCTACAGCACTTTAGCCCCACCCAGTCAGGCTACAGAATGTGTGGTCTGATTAGGAGTGTGTGATTAAACAACACTCTAGCAACCATCAGTTATAGTGTAGTAATACCGCACTCTATTTAGCAGATATATTGTAGTGTAGCTTAGCAACAGCCTTGCAACCACTTGGAAAAGCATGGTAACCATCTTGCGACTGCATAGCAACCACCTGTGAGACAACAGCAATTGCTTAGCAACCCCTTTGGGTCAGTACTAGACAGAACCCTCTTTGTGCAGTGGGCATGGAATTCTGTAGAACACTTTCGAGATGGTTCTATGTGGAACCAGAAAGGGTTCCACTAAGATTAGGGCTGAAGAACCCCTTTTCAGTTCTATGTGGAACCCTTTTTGAGTGTATGTTAGTGAGTTCCACCCCTGATATAGGGCTTGGGTCCCTACAAGGGTTTAAATGTGTGTGTGTGTGTGTGTGTGGATGAAAAAGTGGGTTATGTGGAGTGTGTGTGATATATTTAGTCGGCAGGCCGGTGTATATGTGGGGTACGGCGCTGCGGTGGGCGGGGCATGTGGGGCGCCCCACTTTCCTTAAGTGGAGCTACCTGACCGCGCAACTGTGTGTGTGTGTGCTGGTATCTGACCTAGCCACTGAAGATAGATATGTGTGTGGTAGAAATGATCCAAATCAACTTGGAATTACATCTGTGCAAAAGTTTAAACCTCCTGAGGAATTAAAGCACACATAAAACAGTTTATCTGGGCAGCAAGAGATTAGAACAAACACAAACAAACAAACAAAAAAACAAACAAACAAACAGTCCGCTGGGTGTTCTAGCATTTACCCATTCCCAGCACTGCCCTGTTTCCAGGTTCCCATCCACCATCTCCATCTGATCAGTAAGGTACAGATTATATACAGTATATAGGAGGACAGTCAAGAGGAGCTGTGTAGAGGACAGTCTTTAAGAGCTGCGTAGAGGACAGTCTATTGAATCTGTGTAGAGGACAGATTATAGGGGCTGTGTTGAGGACAGTCTGTATAAGCTGTGTAGAGGACAGTCTATAGAGGCCATGTAGAGCACAGTCTAGGGGCTGTGTAGAGGAGCGGTGTAGAAGACAGTCTGTAGGGGACATGTAGAGGATAGTCTATAATAGTTATGTAGAGGACAGTCTATAGAGACAGTGTATAGTACAGTTTATAGGAGCTGTGTAGAGGACAGTCTATAGAAGCTCTCTGAATGATAACCCTGGCTCTCTCAGGGACGGTCCCACAGGAAGCATCATCTCCATACTTCCATCCAGTTATTAATCAGGTAATTCACAACATCCATCACCACATTATACACGCAGACTGAAAAGACCAGCAGGGCACTGACCACATCTATATATATATAAATATTCCAGCCTGTTATAACACACACACACACACACACACACACACACACACACACAGTATGAACTGTTTTGTGTTTTCCAGCTGAGCTGCTAAACTCCGGAACAGCACTCCCACACTATCAGCGGTGTGAGCGCCAGAAGAGTTTATTAATCCAGATTAAATTCATCAGCTTTGATCACTTCATTAATTTACTCTCCAGATCACCATTCACCTGTTTGTATATCTAACTATATATTTATATCACGGCTGTCCAATGAAAAACATGCATCTCCAGTTTAGTCTGTGTTTAGTTTTCTATATGGTTTGAACCCTGCAGCTGAACACTGTAGAAATTCTCTATTCTAATTCTTATTTCACATCATCTTCCATTCAGAGATCAGAGCAGCTTTCCTGTCTCCTCAGATAGAGACACGAGGTTGTTGCATGACAGCATGCATACTGTATATATATATATATTAGACACAGGGACAATCAATCAAATAGTCAAATAGTCAAATAGTCAAAAAATGTACTGGTGATACTTTTCCAGTGCTATATAAGACCCTTTTAATGGTTCTAAAAAGAACCACCTACAAAAGACCCCTTTTGTAAAAATTCCCTTTCTGGATCTTGAATTTAGCATTTCTAGTATATAACAGCTCAGGACAGGTGGGCGGTACTCACCTGGTCAGTGCAGCAGCTGGACGCTATGATGAGCAGCAGAACTGGTCCGTTCAGTTTTATAAAAGTCCAAAGCCAGATTTACCCTGAACACAGCAAGGTCAGTGCCCAGGTCAGTTCCGGGGGTCAGCACAGGGGTCAGGGACAGGTCACTAGTGGGGTGACAATTCGTGCTGGGTCAGCTTAAGGAGCAGCATCAGGATCAGTACTGCAGTAAGGGCCAGGGCCAGGACCAGGTTAGAGCCAGGGTCCACATCAGGTCAGTGCCGCATTCCTGGACAGATCAGTACCAGTGTCAGCGCTGAGGTCAGTGGTCAACAGGTACAGCAGGAGAAACTGTGCAGGAGAGAGAGAGAGACAGAGAGAGACAGAGAGAGAGACAGAGAGAGAGAGACAGAAAGAGAGACAGAGAGAGAGACAGAGAGAGAGAGAGACAGAGAGAGAGACAGAGAGAGAGACAGTCAGTGTGTATCCTCCCTCGTCCACTGTAAGTCCAGAGTGAGGAGTAACATCCACTCCCATCACACACACTCTCTCACACAGGGGGGCGGAGGTGTGTGTTGGTGTGCTCCACTTAGAGAAGAGTGTATCACACACACTCACACACACCACATTCCCTCCAGTCTGGCCCAAATCCTTTGTCATAATGAAGAGTTTATAAGATGTTTACATGCAAGTGTGTGTGTGTGTGTGTGTGTGTGTGTGTGTGAAATTAATTACTCCTCACCTCTTCACAACTCATTTAATCACAGGTTAATCTTTAATGTATACACACACTCTCCCACATGCTCAGAGTGATGAGTGGAGGGAAAGAGACTGAAAGGAAAGAGGCTGATAAAAGAGAGCTGAAAGGAGAGATATTGAAAAGAGAGACTGAAAGGAGACTGAAAGCAGAGAGACTGCAAAAAGAAATACTGAAAAGAAGAAGAGACTGAAGAGAGAGACTGA
>NC_132880.1:26257-28757 GCF_030463535.1 Salminus brasiliensis
TCCCCCTGTTCCTCAGAATCCCAGAATTCCGTTTGTAATTTTGGATTTGCAGAATTCAGACGTTTCTCTCACTGAGATTCGTATTTTATTAAGAAGTAAAGAAGCTGAGCTGCAGATACGCCCACAGAGCCCCTCACGGCCCACACACTCTTCCATTATTCATTATTATTGATTTCTTTTTATTGATCTGTATTTTTAATCTGAATTATTCCTCATTATTGTATATTGTACTGTATTACTGTGCTGTATTGTGTAATTGCTACTGGCTGCTAAACTTCCTTCAGGATCAATAAATTATTGATTAATCTACATTTGAAATCACTTCATTAGAAACTGCATCTGTGTGTGACGAGATCATGAGTAACTGGGTTGTAGGACACACCAGCTTCACCTCAGTTTCTCTGAAGCAGCTGAGGCACACAGCTTAGGTTACAACCAGTATGGGCAGACACACACACACACACACACACACTGATATTATACAATATTACTGATATGGCTACTATTACCTCGCTTTGCCTTTAAACCTAATTACATAATCAATGAATTATTGCTTGCTAAATGATTCAGAATAGTTTCTGAATGAAATACTGTGTGTATGTGTGTGTATGTGTGTGTATCAGGAAACTGGATGCATTTATCTATGACGCTGCGGTGCTGAACTATATGGCTGGGAGGGACGAAGGCTGTAAGCTGGTGACAATCGGCTCAGGGAAGGTTTTCGCCTCCACAGGATACGGAATTGCCATCCAGAAAGATTCCGGCTGGAAAAGACACGTTGACCTGGCTATTCTACAGCTGTTTGGAGATGGTAAGTCCACACACACACACTTCATCGTCTTCATCATCTCCACTGTCTGATCCATACTCATCATCATCTTCATCATCTCCACTGTCTGATCCATACTCATCATCATCTCCACTGTCTGATCCATACTCATCATCATCTTCATCATCTCCATCTCCACTGTCTGATCCATACTCATCATCATCTTCATCATCTCCATCTCCACTGTCTGATCCATACTCATCATCATCTTCATCATCTCTATCTCCACTGTCTGATCCATACTCATCATCATCTTCATCATCTCCATCTCCACTGTCTGATCCATACTCATCATCATCTTCATCATCTCTATCTCCACTGTCTGATCCATACTCATCATCTTCATCATCTCCACTGTCTGATCCATACTCATCATCATCTCCACTGTCTGATCCATACTCATCATCATCTTCATCATCTCCATCTCCACTGTCTGATCCATACTCATCATCATCTTCATCATCTCTATCTCCACTGTCTGATCCATACTCATCATCTTCATCATCTCCACTGTCTGATCCATACTCATCATCATCTCCACTGTCTGATCCATACTCATCATCATCTTCATCATCTCCATCTCCACTGTCTGATCCATACTCATCATCATCTTCATCATCTCCATCTCCACTGTCTGATCCATACTCATCATCATCTTCATCATCATCATCTCCACTGTCTGATCCATACTCATCATCATCTTCATCATCTCCATCTCCACTGTCTGATCCATACTCATCATCATCTTCATCATCTCCATCTCCACTGTCTGATCCATACTCATCATCATCTTCATCATCTCCATCTCCACTGTCTGATCCATACTCATCATCATCTTCATCATCTCTATCTCCACTGTCTGATCCATACTCATCATCTTCATCATCTCCACTGTCTGATCCATACTCATCATCATCTCCACTGTCTGATCCATACTCATCATCATCTTCATCATCTCCATCTCCACTGTCTGATCCATACTCATCATCATCTTCATCATCTCCATCTCCACTGCCTGATCCATACTCATCTTCATCTTCATCTTCATCATCTCCATCTCCACTGCCTGATCCATACTCATCATCATCATTATCTTCATCATCTCCATCTCCACTGCCTGATCCATACTCATCATCATCTCATCGTCTCCATCTCCACTGTCTGATCCATACTCATCATTATCTCCATCTCCACTGCCTAATCCATACTCATCATCATCTTCATCATCTCCATCTCCACTGTCTGATCCATACTCATTTTCATCATCTCCATCTCCACTGCCTGATCCATACTCATCTTCATCTTCATCATCTCTATCTAAACTGCCTGATCCATACTCATCATCATCATCTTCATCATCTCCATCTCCACTGCCTGATCCATACTCATCATCTTCATCGTCTCCATCTCCACTGTCTGATCCATACTCATCATCATCTTCATCATCTCCACTGCCTGATCCATACTCATCATCATCTTCATCATCTCCATCTCCACTGTCTGATCCATACTCATTTTCATCATCTCCATCTCCACTGCCTGATCCATACTCATCTTCATCTTCATCTTCATCATCTCCATCTCCACTGCCTGATCCATACTCATCATCATCATCATCGTCATCTCCATCTCCACTGTCTGATCCATACTCATTTTCATCATCTCCATCTC
>NC_132880.1:33757-78757 GCF_030463535.1 Salminus brasiliensis
TAGCAAAGCCAGGGCCTCCAATTGACCTCTACTCTCACTGTGTTTCAGGAGGTGTACAGCTGCATCCATGGTGTTGAGATTGAGGACAAGAGTTCAGCACTGAATTCCCCCTCGGCCACCATGAACAACACCCACTCCAACATCCTACGGCTTCTCCGCACTGCCAAGAACATGGCTTCCCTGTCCGGGGTCAACGGCTCACCCCACAGTGCCCTGGACTTCATCCGCCGCGAGTCGTCCGTCTACGACATCAGCGAGCACCGCCGCAGCCTGGCCGGACACTCAGACTGCAAGGCCCCCTATCTGCCCGACGACAACATGTTCAGCGACTACATCAATGAGGTTGAGCGCACCTTTGGCAACCTGCACCTTAAAGACAGTAACCTGTACCAGGAGCACTACCTGCACCACCACACAGGGTCGGTGCTGGGGCTGTCCGGTCCACCTGTCCCCCGTCCTCCCAGCCTGGGTTCCAGCAGCTCTTTGGAAGGTGGGATGTTCGACTGTGACAGTTTGAGTGGTGGGGTGGCACCAATCTTCACCACTCAACCCTGCTCGGCCCTCACTCACAGGAACATGAGCAAGTTTGACTTGCTGCAAGCCCAGACGCCCCCATCCGGCCCCGGATTCAAGCAGGGCTTAGCCGATTTGTATGGGAAGTTTTCATTTAAGGGCGGGGCCTCTAGCTCAGGTTACATCCCAACATGTCATGACCGCTACTGCAGTGGTGCTGATGATGTGTCTGACATTTCCACCCATACCGTCACCTATGGCAACCTCGAGGGCAACAGCAAGAAGCGCAAGCAGTACCGGGATAGCCTGAAGAAGAGGCCTGCATCCGCTAAGTCCCGCCGTGAGCTTGTGCGGGAAATGGATCACGTTGAGATGGGTTACAGACGCCGACCACATCGCAGTCACCACCATTATCATTCCAAACGCTCGGCATCCCCGCCCATGCGAGGAGGAGGGTCTTCCTCTTTCCTGTACCAAGACAAAGAGGAGAGTCTGCGAGACTTTTACCTGGACCAGTTCCGACCCAAGGAGGGCGTGCCACAGTGGGAGCATGTGGACCTGACGGATGGTCCAAGTGGAGTGTATCTGGGGTTGGGGGCGTCGCCAACTGCTCCAGTTTAGTGCAAGCGGAAGACTTCCTAAAGAGCAAACCCCTAAAGGTGGACAGTAAAGGTGTAGGCGGGGACTGGGAATGCCGGAACTGCCGCGCCAGCAGCGCAGGAAGCAAGCGCATTCTGTCGCATGCTGGGGGCAGTGGCTATAGTGGTGGAGGGGGTGGGGTCACTACCTGTGGTGCGTCTGGAGGTGGGCTGGGTGGCGGGGCCAGTCGGCCCAGTTCGGCCACATGTATGAGGTGTGAGGCATGCAAGAAATCTGGCAACCTGTATGACATCAGCGAGGACAGCAGTCACCTGTTAGACCAGCTGGTGGGCGGACGGGGGCAGACTCCATCACAGCGGCGGCGAGCTTTCAGCGGGAAGCCTCTGCGGAGACAGCACTCGTACGACACGTTCATGGACCTGCAGCGGGAGGAGGGGTCGGGGCTAGGGCTAGGTGGGGATGTCTTTGGTGGAGCCTTACCCCCGCCCCCTCGCAGTGTGAGCCTGAAGGAGAAAGAGCGGTACCTGGAGGGCACTAGTCCCTTTGCACACATGTTTGAGCACCAGGTGGCGACAGATCGGGACTTCTACGGTCCCGGTGACCGGGGCAAAGGTTCAGCATCCCCCTTTGGCCTTTTCCAAGGAGGCGACCTTGGACCTCACCGGCGCTCAGTGGGAGAAAGAGACCTCAGAGACAGGGGCTTGGCTGAGGGACCTGGCTTCTCTCTCTCCAAATCTCTCTACCCGGACCGCTCCAACCACAACCCTTTCATCCCCACGTTTGGGGACGACCAGTGCCTGCTGCACGGAGCCAAGAGCTACTATATGAAGAAGCAGCAGCAGCAGCAGCAGCAGCTCTCCTCCTTCCTGCCCTCCTCTCGCTTCCCCAGCCAGCATTCGGGCAGCAAGCTGGGCCTTGGCCCACCCAGACCCTTCAACGGCACCAACGGCCATGTGTATGAGAAACTCTCTAGCATTGAGTCGGACGTGTGAGACAAAGACAGGAGAAAAGAGGGAGGAGGACGGAGAGGGAGTGGAGCTGCTGGACATTTGGTGTTGAGGAGGGATTTAGGGTCACTTCCAAACTGCCGGTTTTAGATGAGGGCCTTTAGCTCTGTATCTTTGCTCTGGTCCAATCTCACTCTTTGAGAAGCCTCACACCACTTCCTGTGCAGCTCACGATTCTCTCCACAGCCTGCAGAGCGCTAAAGGGAGGAAGTGGAGAGATGGAGGGATTAGACAAGTGGCCATCTGGGCAAGTGTCAGAGAGAGAGCTGGAGAGGAGAGCAGGAGTTCTGTCAGCCCTCCCTAAAAGGTTTAGCAGTTTCTCCCTGTCCTTCGCTCTTGCTCTCGCTCTCACTTTCTGTCTCCCACTGGCATCCTTTACCCTCTCTTCTTCTCCTTCCTCTGCCTCCTTGACTCTTTGACTCGTGCAACGAAGAAACAATCATGAAAGAGAGAATTCTTACTGACGCCAACAGGGTACTAATCAATTACACTACCAGTCTCATTGTGAGGCAGAGCCGGTACTAGGACTGATCTTGCTGATGCTGGTTATGGTGATAAGGGTACATTTTTAACATTGCGGCCTCTGTGTTGCCGGGGGGCGTGGCAGTGGGCTCGATCCTGGATCACAGCCTCGCCTTTCCGACGGCTCCAGAGTGATCCGAGATAGAGGCTCGGACTGTGCTGATAAGAACAACGGGAGCAGACGAGCTTCAGAGTGGATCGTTCCATCAACATCACACGCACACACTCACACACTTACATACACATACACACACACTCACACACACACACGCACACACTCACACTTACATACACATACACACACACTCACGCACACACTCACACACTTACATACACATACACACACACTCACATACACACCCACACATACACACACACATGCACACACTCACACTTACATACACATACACTCACACACACACTCACACACTTACATACACATACACACACACTCACGCACACACTCACACACTTACATACACATACACACACACTCACGCACACACTAACACTTACATACACATACACACACACTCACGCACACACCCACACACACACGCACACACTCACACACTTACATACACATACACACACACTCACACTCACACACTTACATACACACACACTCACACACACTCACACTCACATAGACACCCACACACCTACATACACACACACTCACATACACACACACTTACATACACATACACACACACACACACACTCACACACACTCACATACACACACACACACACTGGTGTGGTCCATTTCTGCCCAAACGCCCTGATTTTCGACCCTGCGACGCCCACCTGACCCCGTTCCTCTTACTGAACATCTGTGTCACTTTTTTTTGTGAAGCCAGTTGGCAGGTCAGGGTGTGATGATCAGAGCGAGCGGTCAGGACGGAAAAAAAGGACAGAGGGTCTGTCAGTATCTTCTAATGTAAATACCACACTCTACTTTCTACAGCCACACACACACACACACACACACTTCTTACAGTCTGATATACAGGATGGATGTTTATTATACCTTTTTTCAAAATTTGTCAAATAACCAAAATAAGGAGAAAAACTAACAAAAAAAAGCTGGGAGGAGAAGCATGCAGCCGCAGTGCAGACGGGGGCGTCCTCTCTCTGAGCAGAAGACGAGCCGTAGCCTCTTTGCTTCACTCCGTGTTTCTGACTCTGGTTAAGAAGCGGCTGATTGAGGGGGAGTCGCGCTTCGCTGAGACCCTCTGTCAGGACGTGTGTTTAGCTTTAGGGCTCGTCAGTAAAGTTTCCCTTCCTTTCTGCAGCAGCTCTTCCTGCTTCCCGATAAGCCACACCTGATCATCTCCAACCCTTCCACACACTCGCCCACTCTCGCACCAACCCACACACACTCTGCTGGGTGTGAGCGCCTGCTTTCTGACGCCAGTTCCTTAAGAGTCGCAGCTTACACACACACTCTGCTAACACTCTTCACTCTGCTAACACTCTTCACTCTGCTAATACTCTTCACTCTGCTAACACTCTTCACTCTGCTAATACTCTTCACTCTGCTAACACTCTTCACTCTGCTAATACTCTTCACTCTGTGAACACTCTTCACTCTGTGAACACTCTTCACTCTGCTAATACTCTTCACTCTGCTAATACTCTTCACTCTGTGAACATTCTTCACTCTGCTAATACTCTTCACTCTGTGAACACTCTTCACTCTGCTAATACTCTTCCCTCTGTGAACACTCTTCACTCTGCTAACACTCTTCACTCTGCTAATACTCTTCACTCTGTGAACACTCTTCACTCTGCTAATACTCTTCACTCTGCTAACACTCTTTACTCTGTGAACACTCTTCACTCTGTGAACACTCTTCACTCTGCTAATACTCTTCACTCTGCTAACACTCTTCACTCTGCTAATACTCTTCACTCTGCTAATACTCTTCACTCTGCTAACACTCTTTACTCTGCTAACACTCTTCACTCTGCTAATACTCTTCACTCTGCTAACACTCTTCCCTCTGTGAACACTTCACTCTGCTAACACTCTTCACTCTGCTAATACTCTTCACTCTGTGAACACTCTTCACTGTGAACACTCTTCACTCTGCTAACACTCTTCACTCTGCTAATACTCTTCACTCTGTGAACACTCTTCACTCTGCTAATACTCTTCACTCTGTGAACACTCTTCACTCTGCTAACACTCTTCACTCTGCTAATACTCTTCACTCTGTGAACACTCTTCACTCTGCTAATACTCTTCACTCTGCTAATACTCTTCACTCTGTGAACACTCTTCACTCTGCTAATACTCTTCCCTCTGTGAACACTCTTCACTCTGCTAACACTCTTCACTCTGTGAACACTCTTCACTCTGTGAACACTCTTCACTCTGCTAATACTCTTCACTCTGCTAATACTCTTCACTCTGCTAACACTTCACTCTGTGAACACTCTTCACTCTGCTAACACTATACACTCTTCACTCTGTGAACACTCTTCACTCTGCTAATACTCTTCACTCTGCTAACACTTCACTCTGTGAACACTCTTCACTCTGCTAATACTATACACTCTTCACTCTGTGAACACTCTTCACTCTGCTAAGACTTCACTCTGTGAACACTCTTCACTCTGCTAACACTTCACTCTGTGTACACTCTTCACTCTGCTAACACTCTTCACTCTGCTAACACTTCACTCTGTGAACACTCTTCACTCTGCTAACACTCTTCACTCTGTGAACACTCTTCACTCTGCTAACACTCTACACTCTTCACTCTGCTAATACTCTTCACTCTGCTAATACTCTTCACTCTGCTAACACTTCACTCTGTGAACACTCTTCACTCTGCTAACACTATACACTCTTCACTCTGTGAACACTCTTCACTCTGCTAACACTTCACTCTGCTAACACTTCACTCTGTGAACACTCTTCACTCTGCTAACACTTCACTCTGTGTACACTCTTCACTCTGTGAACACTCTTCACTCTGCTAACACTCTACACTCTGCTAACACTCTACACTCTTCACTCTGCTAACACTCTTCACTCTGCTAACACTCTTCACTCTGCTAACACTCTACACTCTTCACTCTGCTAACACTTCACTCTGTGTACACTCTTCACTCTGTGTACACTCTTCACTTTGTGAACACTCTTCACTCTGCTAACACTCTACACTCTGCTAACACTCTACACTCTTCACTCTGCTAACACTCTTCACTCTGCTAACACTCTACACTCTTCACTCTGCTAACACTTCACTCTGTGAACACTCTTCGCTCTGCTAACACTTCACTCTGTGAACACTCTTCGCTCTGCTAACACTTCACTCTGTGAACACTCTTCGCTCTGTGTGGAAGCAGCAGGTGTCTGGCTGCGGGCAGGAAGGCGGAGCTGCTGCTGCTGCTGTGGATTCAGACTCATTCACACCATGACGCTTTACTTGAACCTGAGTCTCGTTCTCATGCTGATGTACTGTATGAAGAAAGGCCTAGAACATGAGGAATGTTTGACTCACACAGACGTGCACCTGCATGGAAGCCTGTTTCCCCCGGGATCAGGAGAAAACACACCTGTTGTCTACCTCCCGCTCTGGTGGGACTGCGGATCTCACAGTTAGAGTAGTAACGAGAGAAAAGTTTGGTCCAGAAAGTAGAAATCCGCCCAGGGCTCACCTTCACCGAGAGGAGTGATCACGCACTCGCTGGCCTCGGCCACCAGAATTCCACAATTTCCCCAAATTTCAGGAAAACAAGTAGATTTTTTTTGGTGTGTTTTTTCTCTGCTCCCTGATGGGAATGGGCTGCCATACACACACACACACACACACACGCAAGTGTGTGAGTGTGTGTGTGTGTGTGTGTGGTGCAGTGATGTGGCTAATTTCACTGTGTTTTTGCCTCTGAATCATTTAGCGATCACTGTCCACTCTGGATATGCTAATGAGGAGTTAGTTATCCGCGCTTTTCCAAAGGATTTCTCCAGACCTTCTTTTGGCTGATCTTTAGAAGCCGCCGTGTTTCAGTAGAGCTCTGATGAAACTTTTTACACGCGTGTGTTGAATTAGCATGTGTTTGAACGTTTTACATATGAACTCTGGTTTGCAATAAGCGCTGAGCAATGTGTGTGTGTGTGTGTGTGTGTGTGAGTGTGTGAGTGTGTGTGTGTGTGTGTGTGTGTGCGCAGAGCTGAGAGTGATGTTTATGTTATGGTTTCTGAGAGGAGTTGAGATGTTCTAGAGATCAGGGTGATCAGTTATTGAAGGTTCTGCCGATCTGCAGCTGTGAAAGTGGCAGGAAGACGAGAAGATCAGAGGGAGTTCTACTGACGTATGACCGGTTCTGCTGTTGTCCTTTCGTGTGGACAGGAACCTGCAGTACTGATCCTGGGTTGCCTGAGGGGTCCAGCACAAGTGTTTGGGGTCCAGATCTGGGCTGTGGAGTCCTGCTAAAATGTCTACCTGCTCATGGTAAACTGAGCCACAGCACGGCTGCCTCAAACTGGGACAGAGTAGAGAACTGTAGTGGGGAACAGGTTTGGGATTGGAGGAGGAGTTTAGGTGTTTTTAGAGTTTAGAGATTTAAGATGGGAGTGGGGTTTGGAGTTGGGAGCTGGTTTTAGATGGGGTTGGGATGCTTTACCATAGCATAAACTGCTACACTCTCAGATTAATGCGCAACATAGCACCTGTGGGTGCATTCGCTCTCACTGCATATCTATAAGCTTAATGACATCCTTTACTCGTACATCTATAGAATAAAAGTACTCTTAGGCAGAATAGTAGGTATGGTTTTTCTAGAATTCTTCTTAGTATTTTAGCACATTTTTAAATTCTTTTGGCTCACGTATATCATAATTATGACTTTAGGTATACAGTAGTTGATACAGTTAAACTCTGAGGAGAGGTAAGATTTCCTGATCCAGTCTTTATTACTAACGATAGAATTCCGCTCTTTTTAATCTTCTTTAAGGAAAATGTAAATATTAGCTTTATTTCTGTCACTTTAGACGACGGTTGTTACAGCAGTCCGTGTTTCTTTTGTACTTTGTTTATTTGCCATTATGTCACACATCAGGTGTGTTGGAGTGTGTGTGTGTGTGTGTGTATGTGTGTTTCTACTGCAGGGTGCTTTGAGGGGGGAGGTGTTCAGAGATGAACTTCATGGTGACAGTGACGTTTTCAGTACTGTTGTCACTGTGATGATGTTACTACGCTGTTGCGAGGGAAACGGAACAAGCATTTGAGGTGTGTGTGTGTGTGTGTGTTTGGGCATCACGGTAATGGCTCTTAATTCTCTGTAACCTGTGGCCGTGGTTGGTTCTTCATGGCCTTCACTTTCAGATGTTACCAAATCTTCTCCATTGCAGTGAGGAGCTGGTGGAGATGATCAGCTGTACAGACTGTAAATAATAATCAATGGAGACGATTCCTCTCGCCCTCGATTTTGTATGAAAATAATGACGTTAATATCAATGAGAAGTTGGGCTTTTATTAGGAGATGCTGAACACGGCGTGTTGATCATGGCAGCACTGATAAGGATCTCTCAGATATCCCGTAGGACGCTAAGCTCTTCGCTGTCTTTGAATATGATCAATAAACTGATACAGTGTTGAACATTAATAAAAAAGCTTTGTCTTACTACACTGCCGTGACCTGTCTCTTCTTTACCATACTATACTACCATACTACACTATCTACCATACTACATTACCATACTACACTATCTACCATACTATACTACCATACTACACTATCTAGCATACTACATTACCATACTACACTATCTACCATATTATACCACCATACTACACTATCTAGCATACTACACTATACCATACTATACTACCATACTACACTACCATAATACACTATCAACCATACTATACTACCATACTACACTATCTACCATATTATACCACCATACTACACTATCTACCATACTATACTACCATACTACACTATCTAGCATACTACACTACCATACTACACTATCTACATTACTATACTACCATACTATTCTACCATAGTACACTATCTACCATACTACATTACCATACTACACTATCTACCATACTATACTACCATACTACACTACCATAATACACTATCAACCATACTATACTACCATACTACACTATCTACCATATTATACCACCATACTACACTATCTACCATGCTACACTATCTAGCATACTACACTACCATACTACACTATCTACCATGTTATACCACTATACTACACCATCTAGCATACTACACTACCATACTACACTATCTACCATATTATACCACTATACTACACTATCTAGCATACTACACTACCATACTACACTATCTACATTACTATACTACCATACTATTCTACCATAGTACACTATCTACCATACTACATTACCATACTACACTATCTACCATACTATACTACCATACTACACTACCATAATACACTATCAACCATACTATACTACCATACTACACTATCTACCATACTACACAATCTACCATATTATACCACTATACTACACTATCTAGCATAACTAGATAGAGAGAGAGA
Source organism: Salminus brasiliensis (assembly GCF_030463535.1). Lineage (NCBI taxonomy): Eukaryota > Metazoa > Chordata > Actinopteri > Characiformes > Bryconidae > Salminus > Salminus brasiliensis. The sequence goes on from NC_132880.1 coordinate 42,956, forward strand.
GATAGCTGATGTGGAACAGATGAGTCCAGAAGAGTTTCAGTTTTCACAAGGTCTCTCTCTCTCTCTCTCTCTCTCTCTCTCTCTCTCTCTCACACACACACTCCAACTGCTGCCTTACTGTTTACAATTAACTGCATTACACACACTATACACTACACACTATACACTACACACTACAATATACACTACACTATACATTACACTATACACTACAATATACGCTACACACTACACTATACACTACACACTACAATATACACTACACTATACATTACACTATACACTACACACTATACACTACACTATACTACACATCTACCATATTATACCACCATACTACACTATCTACCATACTATACTACCATACTACACAATCTACCATATTATACCACTATACTACACTATCTACCATACTATACTACCATACTACACAATCTACCATATTATACCACTATACTACACTATCTAGCATAACTACCTCTCTCTCTCTCTACAATCTACCCCCCACTTCTCTCTCTCTCTCTCTCTCTCTCTCTCCTCCAGTGTTGTGTCTAATCTATCATCCTCTGGCTGCGTCTCCTCTCTGCTCATTCATTTTTCAGTCACGCAGAGCTGTATTAAACTTTGATAGGCAGGAAGGAAGAGAGAGAGAGAGAGAGAGAGAGAGAGAGAGAGAGAGACAGAGAGAGACAGAGAGAGAGAGAGACAGAGAGAGAGAGAGAGACAGAGAGAGACAGAGAGAGAGAGACAAAGAGACAGAGAGAGAGAGACAGAGAGAGAGAGAGAGAGAGACAGAGAGAGAGAGACAGAGAGAGAGAGAGAGAGAGAGAGAGACAGAGAGAGAGAGACAGAGAGAGAGATAGCTGATGTGGAACAGATGAGTCCAGAAGAGTTTCAGTTTTCACAAGGTCTCTCTCTCTCTCTCTCTCTCTCTCTCTCTCTCTCTCTCTCACACACACACACTCCAACTGCTGCCTTACTGTTTACAATTAACTGCATTACACACACTATACACTACACACTATACACTACACACTACAATATACACTACACTATACATTACACTATACACTACACACTATACACTACACTATACTACACACTACAATATACACTACACTACACACTATACACTACACTATACACTACACTACACACTACAATATACACTACACTATACACTACACTATACATTACACTACAATACACACTACACTATACACTACACACTATACACTACAATATACACTACACACTATACACTAAACTATACACTACATTATACACTACACACTATACACTGCACTATACACTATACACTTTACTATACACTACACACCATACACTACACTACACTATACACTACACTATACACTACACACTACAATATACACTACACTATACACTACACACTATACACTACACTATACTATACACTACACACTACAATATACACTACACACTGTACTACACACTACACACTAAACTATACACTACATACTATACTACATACTACACACTATACACTACATTATACACTACACACTACACAGCACTATACACTACACACTATACACTACATTATACTATACACTAAACACCATACACTACACTGCACTATACACTACACTATACACTACACTACACACTACAATACACACTACACTATACTATACACTACACACTACAATATACACTACACACTACAATATACACTACACACTACACTAAACTATACACTACACACTATACTACACACTATACACTACATTAAACACTACACACTATACACTACATTAAACACTACACACTATACACTGCACTATACACTACACACTACAATATACACTACACTATACACTACACAAAACACAATACACTAAACTATACACTACACTACACACTATACATACTATACACTACACTGCATCATACACTGTATACTACGTTATATTATACAAGTATGATCCAGCCAGCAGCTCTGAGTATTTCTCTCTTTACTGTCCCTCTGATGCCCCCTGCTGGTCCCCCAGCCACTCTGATGCTAAGCTTTGTTTGAGACTGGGGTTCTAACAGTTGCTGTGTTTTGCTCTGAATAACAGTACAGTTAGCAGTTAGCATACAAACTACACATTGTACAAGTTGTGTTTACAGTCAGTGGTGCAGTGGTGTGCAGATTGTCATCAGTATAACTGATGTAGTGTATGAAGTCTAAAGTATTTGATGTACTTTTCTAAAAATGTTAAAAAAGTATATTAGAAAGTGAGAGTGTAACTGAGCCGTGCTGAGGAGTGTCTATTGTGTGTATTAGTATCACACTTATACAACTACACCTCTTCCTATAGCTACGCCTACAGCTACATCTATAGTTGCTCCTCTCTCAACTGGGTATCAACTACAGGTACAACAATACCTGCATCTACACCTATAGCTCTGTATACAGTCACATGAAAAAGTTAGGACACCCCATGAAAACCTTTGTCTTTTTAATATATTTCAACATCTGGACGTTTGATCTTCATTAAATCAATATTAAGAGATAAAGGCAAAATAACTATACTCTCAAAATCTAAGACATGTCATTAAATGCAGTTTTCCTGTGAGGTAAAAGTTTGGACACCCCGTGCTCTACTATCTGGTATTTCCTCCTTTGGCTGAAAGTTGATTATAATGGTTAACTGGGAGAGCGTGTTTCTCACTCCTCCATGCAGAAATCTCTCAGCTGTCGGACGTTTCAGCTGTAGTTCTTAGACGGATGCTTTCTCATCTTCCTCAAGCTCCTCTGATACAATATGTAACAGTCACTTTAAGGTGGGGTACAGTGCGCATGTGCACAGTGAAAGCCAGAGCGAATGATAGAGAGTTTGGAGGAAAGCGCAGGAGAGTGAGTGCGTATGGTGAACTGTGCTGGGTTGTAGCCTGGGTTCTCCAGCTGGTGTTGTCTGGGAAGCTGTGACGAGTGAAGTGGAGGTGCTCTCATTGCTCATTAAAACTCTGAAACCCCTGCATGACGTGTTCCCTGCGTGTCTCTTAATGGAGCTAAGTATTCATCTCTCCACGAGAGCACCCACCTAACACCATACTTCCAGTCGTTACAAGTAAAGGCCTCCTACTGGTTTCTGTGATAGAGATCTCTTCAGACTACTGCAGAAAATCAGCCCCAAACCAGGGCACCTCCTCCTCCATGCTTCACAGCTGATCTGGGTTCTTCTGCTGAAACGCTGAGTCTGGTTTATGTCCAGGGTTCATCTGCTCTCTAAAAGACATTTCTTCAGTTTGATTTGTTTAAATGAAGATCAATCGTCCAGGTATTTTTAAATATATTAAAAAGATGAAGGATTTTATGAGGTGTCCAACGTTTTCACATGACTGTAAATGCGTGATCAGCAACAGCTTCTCCTACAGTTACGGCTATACAGTGAATCAGTCTGCTCAGAGGTGGGTAAGTATGACAGGAAGCGGTGTGGAAACAATATAGGGTTAAAGGGAGGAGAGGAGACAGCCGTTACTGTGGCAACAAGAACTAACATTTCCCCCGACTTCCTACTGCTGGAGCCCATCTCTCTCTCTCTCTCTCTCTCTCTCTCTCTCTCTCTCTCTCTCTGTGTTGGGATGCTGATGCAAACCCCTCCCTGACATCCGGAGTGTGGAGGCAAGGTGGTGTGGTTGCTAGGCGACATGTGAGTGTGCCATTTAGTGTGGAGAGGAAGCCATGTGGAGTGCTGACGCTCTCTGGGGCAACACTGACACCTGCAGGACAACGTGAGAACGACCACTGCAACGCTGTAGTGCTGAGGCCCTGTGGATCAGCGCCGTTAGAGCTCACACCTGACCATCAGCATCAGTCCAGACCTTATTCCGCCATGCCCACTTTCACGAGTCTCTGTGTTGGAACTTCCGGTCATTCAGAGTGAGTGCAGTCTAAAGGAGGCTACTGCTAACTGTGCTGACCCGACATCCAAACAGGCTATTTAACTTATTCAGAGCAAAGCTTCTCAACCCTGTTCCTGGAGCAACACTGCTCTGCACATTGTAGTGGACTCCCTGCTGTAACACCTGCAGTTGAGAAACACTGCTTCAAACGCCTGTACGTCTGCTCTTACCAGTCTGTGGAGGAGAAACTAGGTGATGAGGCTCTGGTGAACTAGGTAAGGCATTAGCACCTGGCTCGTCTGCCTCACCACAGCTTCATAACCCAGTCATTTCTCTAGGGGAGAATGTTCTGGTGTTGGGTTCAATTTGGCGCGTGAACCGCAGACGCAGGTTCTCTTCTTTAAGAGGCGTCCCACAGCACTCCAATCCTTCTGTGAAATTCCCCTCCTCTCCTTACTGTGACTCTCTCTAACTGATCCTGGCACTCTACTCACTGTCTGTTCGTCGCTGTGGCTGTACTCTACATCAACAGTAGAGTACGCTGTAGAACCAGCAGTTCTAATGAGAAGTGAACAAAGATGGCCGCCCCTCATTGTTTAATGGAAAATAAGGTCAATGGAAGCAGGCGTAGGTCGCCATGACTACAACACAGATACAGCCCATAATTTATCTCCTATCCAAACCCACCAGTGCAGCTACACAAGTTTTATATAGAATGATGATGATGATGATGATGAAGGTAAAATAGTGAATAGAGAATCTGAACTAATGCAGTTCTCTTTAGGGACTACTTTCTGTAGCTGCACTACACCCTGCAGCATGTATCCCTCCACCATTTTAATGATCTGGTTCTAAAAGCAGGTTCTAGAGCCGAACTCTTCTCAGAACTCTGGTAGAACCGTGTCTCAGGCATCAGGCAGCGTCTTCATCACCATTAGGTGAAGAACTTTCTGTGAGGAGCTTTTATTAGAGCTTCAGACGTCTGCTTCCCTTCACCTCCACTGTAGAACCACAGCTCTGACTGGGGGAGCTTATCTAGAACCTCCACTGTAACGGCTCTGACTGGGGGAGGTTATCTAGAACCTCCACTGTAGAACTCCATTTCTGACTGGGGGGAGCTTATCTAGAACCTCCACTGTAGAACAGCTCTGACTGGAGGAGGTTATCTAGAACCTCCACTGTAGAACCACAGCTCTCACACCAAAAAACACCAACCCCAACAACCCCCGTCCCTCACTGGGTCTGTTCATGTTTTAATATGTAAGAGAAATTTCAAGTCAAGTTAAGTGGTGTTTTATTGTCATTTCAGCTCCATACAGAGACACAGTGAAACCAAACAACGCTCCTCCAGGACCATGGAGCAACATAGACAGTGCATACAGAACACAAGTGCAACACAAGTGAGATCCGCTGGCCTGATGAAGCTGAGACAGTTCCTGAAAGTTTAAATGAGAAAACAGGAGGAACACTGAGGAGAACAGCAGCTGGTCTCCCACGCCTCAGTGAGGAGTGAGACTGGGGGTGTTGCTCCGCCCTCTGGTGGCGGTGAAAATGATTATAGCAAGAAAGAGTCACTGAGAGTGAGGCTGGAGTGTGTGCTCTTACAACCAGCACCCAGGTTATATTATATTATATTATATTATATTATATTAATAGTGATCTTGTTTTAATATTATTATTACTATATTACTATTAATATTATTACTGTAATTGCTATTATTTTAGGGTGTTCAGCTGTACAGTTTGTAGTTCAGACACACAAACAGGCTCATTTACAGATAAAGAGTAAAATCCTCAGTAATTATGGAATCTGTGGTGTGTAATATTGACTAATGCAGATCTGCAGCTCTCAGCAGCACTTTCTGTTCATCAGTGTTCTCTCACTCCAATACCCAGCATACACTGCGCAAATACATCATCCAGTTTAATCCTCACCAGTAGGGCTGTGGGGTTCTCCGAAGTGGTGATGGAGCCTCAATACTTTTGGAATGAGTTGGAGTGGCAGAACTATCTTCTCTAGAGCGCTGGAGAAGCAGTGTCTGTATACCAGAAGGTGTAGGTTTGCATTGATGACGTTCATCATTGTGTTGTATAGGTGTGTGTGTGTGTGTGTGTGTGTGTGTGTTATCTGAAGCAGTGAGAGTTCCTCTGTACAGTACTGTGGTTCTGTGTTCTGTAGAGGAGGAACACGACTGAGAGTTCTGCTCTAAATTACTGAGAGATTCTCCATGGAAACGGCTATCAGACTGAGAAGGAGACCAGCATCAGCATCAGCATCAACACACACACACACACAGACCAGTGTGTGTTGTTGTGATGGGTGTGTATTAGTTTTGTGATGATGATGATGATGATTATAGTGATGAAGGTAATGGTGATGATAGTGATGGAAATGATAGAGATAAGGAGGTGATGAAGGTGATAGTGATGAGGAAGATTTGATGAAGGTGATAGTGATGAAGATGATTTGATGAAGGTGATGAAGGTGATGAAGGTGATGATGTGAAGGTGATCAAGTCTCATCACTTGTACATTTATATTGGTGTACTCATTAAAATGTGTGTATGTGTGTGTGTATGAGGGGTGTAAATATGTAGCCTGTAAATTATCCACAGTTAGGCTTCCTTGATGCAGTTGCTATGGTAACCATGATGGAAATAGACGTGTATCTGCATAGGAACAGGGGAATAGAACAGTTGTTGAGAAGGGGAGAGAGAGAGAAGGTGCAGGTCAGGTGAGTGTGTGTGTGTGTGTGGAGGTGACAAGGTGAGACGGACTTAGGAGGCTTTTGTGCAGAGTGCTCCGGAGTGCAGCTCACTCTCTTTTCAACCAGCAAACAGAGGAGCTTCAGCTGCAGCTCCTGATCCAGAACCGACCCACCATTCAGTTCACTCTGCCTCTGCCATCCACATACTCCAACTACACACACCTCCTTACAGCATTCCATATCCTAAACCACTGTCTGGAGAGGGAGAGAGAGAGAGGGAGAGTGTGTGTGTGTGTGTGTGTGTATTTATTTCCTAATGAACTGAAGAGTGGATGATTTACGCTGGGGGAGGTGTGTGTGTTCTACAGACTGGAGGAGAGTGTGATTTATTAAAGTTCTGATGTAAATCAGAATCTGGAATCAGAGCGTTGAGAAACTTTCCCATACTGCATCTGTTCCTAGTAAACAAATATTAAAACACATATTCTTTAGTCCATGTTCTAGATAACAGTGAGTCAGAAAGCACATCATCTAGTCGATTAGAGAATACTGAACACCTCCACACGCTCGGAGCAGAGGCAGAGTTTTGTACAGAGGGAAAAAGCAAACCTTCAGCAGGCAGAGCTCGCCCGACACCAACCGACACCAACACCAAGCGACGAAATTAGAGTGGAGCTCTGGTTCCCCTCAAGAACCCACAAACTTTATGAGCAAGAGGAGTTCTGATGAAGTGTTTTTTTTTTTTTTTTGGGGGGGGGGGGTATTTAGATGATGGGTAGATGTTTTAGGAGATGTTCACTGGAAGAGGTTCTGTTTGTTTGTACTGGGAAGTTTAGGAATATGAGAACTATGAGGTTAGTTGATTGGACTATGGGGGGGGGGGGGGGGGGGGTATATACATGCATGCCTGGATATAATCCTGATGCTCCAGATGCTTGAAGCCACCAGGTGTTCACAGGGTCAGAGGTCTTAGTCACTCTACTTGTGTGTGTATAGACTTTCAGGGGATCAGAAGGTGAAATTGCACATCAGGCTGGGCTGACCCCTCTATAAGCCAATGTAGGTGAGGAGGTCTGAGACAGAGAGAGGGAGGCAGCGTGGAGTTGAGGTGTAGAATATAATGCATGATTTTTATGGAGACAGAGAGAGAGAGAGAGACAGACAGAGAGAGAGAGACAGAGACAGAGAGAGAGAGAGAGAGAGACGACGAGAGGGTGAGCGAGCGAGCGGGAGAGAGAGAGAGAGAGAGAGAGAGAGAGAGAGAGAGAGAGAGAGAGAGAGAGAGAGAGAGAGGCAGGCAGGGGGCGGGGGTGTGTGGACTCTGCTTTCGGGACCTACAGGCTCCCTGATTGTCTTGTTATTTTTAGAGGACAAAAGGCAAAAAGGGATTTTTCACCTTTCATTTTGTGGAAAAGGCCCGGAGCTCGCCACGCCGCGGACTGACGGGCCCCTCCCACGGAGCTCGGCGCCGCTGGCTGCGGCTTTTGGTGCGCGGAGAGCGGAGCAGCCTCTCACTCGAGCCCGGGGATTTTCACACAAAACCCGCGTTCAGCGGGCCTCCCGCAGGTATGCGCCTCAGCTCGCCCTCCGTGCAGTCCGCTCGCACCCGGGGTGGGAATACGTGTCGTCTTTTTTCCCCTGTTTGTTCATCATTTTCACCACCACCAACACCTCCACCACCTCCACCACCATCATCATCATCATGGCCATCATCATCGCCATCATCATCATCATCATCACTCTGCAGCGCTGTGGTTAGCTTAGCTTTAGCTTAGCCTAGCCGCATCACCAGCACGGTTTTTCCTCCATCAGCTACAACAATGTCGCCGCTAGTGAACACGGGCTTTATGCTGGGCTCGTTTCAGAGCTGCCCCGTGTCGAGGTAGTCATCCCGCCGGGCTCTAGGGGGGTGTTTTCGGCGTGATCGTTAGCTGTCTGATATTTGGTTTGTCTGTAAGCAGCGTTTTCACAATAAGCTTCGGTGACGAGTCTGTCCGAATTATCCGGTCCACCTTAAGCGGAGCAGCGGCTTCATTACGGCGCCTTCCAGGCGGCTGGCTGTGACCGCTGCGCCGTTTAAGGTGGACCGGAAATCCGAGTGAGATGCTAGCGTCAGCTTTTGTAGCACGGCGAGGCTAACGGTGCTAATAAGGCGAAACGGGCTTTATCACGCAGTCCGACATGTGAAAGTCTTCAGATTAAAATAGTGTTTAAAATCTCAGATCAGGGGAGAATCCGCCTCCACAGCACTAATGACTAATGCTGATGGCTTCAGCTCACAGCACAGTTCCAGACCCTGCTCAGTCCGATCTAATTGTCCAATGATCCTTAAAACGCTCCTAAACTAAACATATATCTAATCCCAAACCCGGGACTGTGCAGAACCGTGCAGGGAACCCTATAAACACTGAGCCCTGTCCCAGTGAAAACACTACCAGCTCCCAGAACCAGCCCTAAACCCTCAGGTCTGATCTCGCTCGCTGGGTCTCAGTAATGCTGATGCAGATGATCAGACATGTTTGAGTATCTGCAGATTTGTACCTGAAAACTGTTGGATATGAACAATTTAAACACATTTACAGGTCATCTTAAAAACTGAGCACAGCAGGATGTTAAACGGGTTATTTTATCCATCACACGTCAATTTCCTGCAGGTTAAATGGCCAGAAAGCCGAACTACGGGCTTGTCTGCATGTGTTTGTAGCTGGATACTGGAATAAGAGCTGGCGCCGGCTCCGGGGCACGGTGGTGCTGGTGATTAGTTGAAGCAGGCTTTTTCAGACATAGACTGACAAACATTTTTCTTTCTTTCTTTTTACCTCAGACTAGGTGGGAAAACTGCCCCTATGGTGGGCACAACACTACAAGTACCCTGCTGTCTTCACCTTATCAGCACACATGGATTCAGGCCTGTTATTCAGCTTTAGTTATCTAGCTGCCCGTGATCATTAAAATACCAGTTCTAATCCCAAACTCAGGAAAATATGAAATCTTACATGGAACAGAAACACTGGCCCTGAGGCAAAGCTGGGATCTGTTAAAAAAGGTTTCAGTCTTCATTGCTAGCAGCTGAGACAGTAAAAAAACATACACATTTATTTACTGGATTACTAAATCACACCATTAAATCTGCTACTGAAATGTGGTAGCTGACCTGCAGGTGTAATACTCCAACACTCTTCTGTATTGAACTACTACTGCTACACATGTCCTGATGTACTGGTGGGATTGCTGTGTTGGACCAATAGTCTATTCTGGTGGTGTCATAAACCACTCAAACCACATTGATTCATTTAACAGCACTAATGTAAATAGTCTGGCCCAGTTCATTAGGAGAGACCCAGCAGATCAGAGCTAATGCCGGGTGGCTCTGCTGTAATTACATGGATAACCTGTTATGACCTGCTTTGTTTGATTTGCTGTCCTGCAGCACACGCTTCTGCCGGAGAGGGCAGCCTGCACGTGCGACCCCGAGCCTACCTGAAGGGGGAAATAAAGACCTACGTTAATAGTGAAGGTGATACACGGTGGTCGGATTACTAAGTTGACCGATATGGACAGAAACTGCATATACGAGAGTCGGTAGGTCAGTATTCATGTTGACCTGTGAGGTGGACTAAAGCTCAGAAACTGTTTAGCACAAAGAGCTACATTTTTACCCCAATCCTTAAAATTGCAGCCAAATACTAAACTAGGCTTAATAGAACATCCTGTGACGGAGCACCTAAAGGCCTAACTCGGCTGTAATACGGAATCGTTAGCTGTAAGACGACTTAGCGCTGTGGCCATTGCTCCGTTTCTAATGGGCTGTTTTGGTGTTACTAGCTTTTAAATGCAAAACACCTCAGAGACCTGCCTTGTGTCTCATTCACTCGCTGGCGTTTAGCAGGCTGAGGATTTTATTGAATGTTGTTTAGGTAAAGCCTTTTGAACGGCCTTTCTTCTAATATCTTCTAGATAAGCAAACGTGGCCCTCACTGAAAATGCCAGACGTTATGATGCTAGTAGGACTGACGTGTACACTCACCTCGGGCCGTTATTTCATCAAAGTGTAAGGCACTTCAGCTCCAACAGCGATGTCTTAGCCCATCAGACGGCCTGTGGGTGTTATTACAGACTATTAGCAGAGAATCGACCCACCAGTCTGTACAGCAGTCCCTGTAGTTACTGAGTGATGCACCTCACTGTGTGATGAGCCCTGGAGTGTTGCGGGGTTAACAGGTCAAGCGAGTGTTCAGTATTCCTAGCGTGACTGACTGACCCTTTAAAGCACAGTAAACCCACCTGTTCAGACTGCGCCACTAGCTCCGCACCACCTCCTTGTTAAACAGCACAGTGCGGACAGCAGAGTGTGTTCAGCGTCCTCTGAACTGAAGGCTGAGTGTCGTTCGACCGCTCGCTGCAGTCGCGAGGAAGCGGCCGTAAAGTAATCTACATTGTGGAAGAGACAATGGACACGTGTCAGAGGGCTGGTTCATGACTAATGACCCCATTAAGGTGCCTGAGCTTCTCATTAGGGCCTGTGCTAATTAAATACCCATTTACACAGACGCATTATAGCTGCCACTGGCTTTCACATTTAGCAGGTAGCAGTCTGTGGTGGGAGTTTAGGGTTTGGGGTTGTGCTCTGTTTGTACACCCTCTTTCATTTAGTGATGGCTGAGAGAAGACTGGCTGATTTCTGAGGTGTAGATGAGTGTTTTGTTGGTTGGTCAATTCAGAGCGTAAAGCAGAAAACGAGCAGAATGACTTTTAAACAAGTAAATATTTACATTTCTATTTATGAAGCAAGCAGTGATGTTTCTCAATACAGCGTGACTCAAACAGGCGCTGGGGTTCGAGACGTGCGTTTGGGTCAAGACAGGCACTGGGGGATAAGACGGGTGTTCGGGTCGAGACAGGTGCTGGGGGACGAGACAGGACTTCTCAGACCTCAGTGGTGCAGCACCTGGAATTGTATCTACAAGCTAATTCACTGTTTCATTTTCTTTCAGACATTTCCGAACGTTCTGCTCGTAAAGGGGAAGGAGAACGTGTGGGGATGAAAGACGAGGACAAAATGTTCATGGCGATGGACCTCTCTCTCGGACCAGGCAGTGGGAAAAGCAACCGGACTGAAACCAAAGTGACGGATGCAGTGTGATCACAGGGACCGGACCGCACAATGCAAAACCTGAATGCCTACCAAGTATTTGGAGAAAGCAGAACAATGGGGACCCAAGGTTTCATTTTGTTACAGTGAAACAAAGGAGATGAGCAGTGTTGGGCGGAGCAGCCGTGCCGTCGTTAAGTATTAATCTCAAAGGAACAATTAAGAATGTTTGTGGAACTGCGGGTCGCCGTGACGGGGGATTACAGTGTTTGACTCGCGTGTCGAGGAACTGTGATGATTCCACTTCATGGCTCGTACCTGCTCGCACATTAACGGAGCGTAAGCATTTCGTTACATGAGGTAGCTGAAGTTATACCGAGGGTGCAGAATGACCTCAGAACCTCAGAAGTGACTTCCTCAGCTCTGTGAAGAAGGAAAGATTAAGCTGCACCCTCGTTTGGTTGCTCTACCCCCCCACCCCCACCCCCAATTTCTCAGCTTGTTATTCATTTAATGTCTTTTTTGCACAAGTTCTGCATTGAATGCAAAATCTAGTGCCAAACTTCTAGAACCTGTTTATGTGAATGGATGTGACAGCTGCTAGCTTCGTTACCATTACATCCTATTGTTGGGGCAAAGGTCACGTTGGTTTTGTCTGTTACAGCTCCACATGAAGCTGCTACCATTGTGATCACTGCATCCATCAGCTACAGTCTGTGGAGCAACTTTTCTGGTCACAGTTTTAGTGTGTGCAAACTTTCGGACATTTCAAACATTCCTTTGGGCTAGGCTGGGGACACTTTAATAGGAACAGTCTGACTCTCAACCTACTGCTCTTTCAAAACACTAAGACCTGCTAAAATGCAGAACTTTCCCAACAGTCCTGCCCCTCCACCTCCAGGGTTTCCCAGCAGGGGTGGAAACATGGTTGGCTCTCCCTATCCACCTCACATGTCGGACCCTCAGATATCCCCCAGGACCACCGAAGACTATGCTGCCATGCAGCAAGCCCAACCCCTCCTTCAGAGCCACGGGCAGCACCTACACCTGCGTGGACAGCAGCAGCCAGGACAGACGCCCAGTATACATGGCTATGGGCCGAGGCGAGGAGCTGGAGAGATGGTGCAGGTCAGTGCCCACAGTGGAAGCGGCAGCAGCCTTTACCGAAAGGAGAGTATGGATTATTATTTTTCGATGGCTGGTAGAGATAGGAACAGAAGAGGAGGAGGGGCTTATGGAGCTGGATTCGGGTACCCAAACATGGATGGGCACATTCCTCATCAGTATAGACATGCTTCTGGATCGGGGTCGTCCTCTGGCATGGTATCTCCATACCCCATGGACTACAGTACCAGTGCTGCTTCTGGAAGTGGCAGTGGCAGCAGCAGTGGCAGTGGTTCGTTTTCCCCCTCCCAGCAGTTTAGTATGGCTCAGAATGCTTCGATGCAATCAGCTTCAGGTGCAGAAATGCACCAGCGTCAACATGGACAAAAGTACTCCTCGCATCAAGGGTTACATCAGGGTCATCGAGCTTTTTCTCTCTCTGGACACAGAATACCTTCTCAGTTTGCCCACTACCCTCCTCTTAATGCACCCACAGTGCCAGCTGGAATGTACAACTCTCCACCACAAAGGTACGAGGCCAGCAGCGGTGGCAGCATGGACTCCAAAATCAGTAACTCACCCACTCACCCCAATCCAAACTCCAGCGCAGCCTCAAACAACTCGGGACATCAGGAGAATGTGGCACAGACTTACCCGCCCTCTAACCATCCTCCCTTCTCACCCCAGTCCCTCCCAGTTCACAAGCATGCCTCTCGTCGCACTCCACAGCACAATGTTGGAGCAGGCTATGATGCCACCCTGAAGATGCAGCATGCTTCTCCTAGCCATGCACACTCTAAAAATCCTCAGACCTCGGTTTCTTCGAGTCCTGCTGCAGCTCACCTTACCCCCCAAGACCTGTCCAAATCGCCCATGCACAGCCAAAACCAGCAGACTCATCTGAGTCAGAACTTCAGTCCAATATCTAACCCTTCTCCTGCGCCGTCTGCGGTGCACTCGCCCAGCTGCAGTTCCTCCTCCTCTCCACTCATGGGGGTTTCAGAGGGGCTAGGGAACACCGCACCTTCCCACTGCCCTTCCTCGCAGCCACCATCACACGCTTCTCTCTTAAACCCCCGTAGCAGTCACAGCAGTGTCAGAGCTTCACACACCATAGCTCAGCTTAGCCCGACTCCCAGTTCAAATAGCAGCATCAGCAGCTGTGGTAGCAGTGCAGGTAGTAAGGTTGCTGGTCTGAACCCTAATGTAGTGAGCTCAGCCGCCATGAATCAAAGCAGGATGGGAATGGGCGCTCGGGGTGGGCAACGGGAAGAAGGCTCATCTTCAGTGTATCCACAGGACAAGCTCTCCCAAGACCCTGGCATAAATAGCCTCAATGCCTTGACGTCGCAAGTGGCTAATTTACCCAACACAGTGCAGCATATGCTGCTAACAGATACTGTACTCTCGCATAAGAAAAGCAGAGAAAGTGCTCACCTACAGCAGCCAGCCGCAAACCAGCAAAAACCCCGAAATGCAAGTACCGCTGGCCTTGTCGTGGCAAATGAAGAAACGGGAGAGGTTTTGGGATCGGAGTTGGAGGAGGCGAGAAGGGATCATGGAGAACAATCGGACCGTGAGAAAATGAGGCCGATTGCTGGATCCAGCACTGAACCTAAGCCAGCAAACTACTATCAAGCCACACAAAGTCAGACCCAAAGCCAGATGGGGCAGAATCGTCATGGGTTACATTTGCAAATGGACAGCAGGATCACAGAGGCCTCTGTAAAACAATCATTTGCTCACGTTTCAACACCTCGTTCTCACACCAAGACTCCAGAAACCCAAACTCCATCATCCTCTTCTCCACCCTCAGTTCCTCCCTTTGCAGAACCCAGTCCAAACGTCCTCTCTTGCCCTCCTGCTCCCTCAGCCCCATCATCCTCCACTTCCTCTCCTACTAACTCCACACAATCAAACTGCTTAGCTGATCCAGACCCCGGTCACAGCGATGATAAGAGTGGCCTGAGGGACAAACTGTCCTCAGGTGTGAAAGAAGAAAGAAGCACAGCTGAACAGGAAGAGCATGTCCATCAGGAAGAACTGGGCAAGGTGAAGCATACACAGGACATGGTGAGTGTAAAGGTGGAGCATTCCGGCTCAAGTAAACAAACTAAGAATGATAAAGACGAGAAGAAAAGCAGCATACAGCATTTCCACAGTAAAAGTGTAAATACTCTGGAACAGTCCAATGTTGGAGCCGTTGGTGTTATTGTTTCTGCACGTTCTGAACAAAATCCTGAGGCAGCTAAACAAACGGAGGCCACTTCTCCTCACTACGGTCCTTCTTATCACCTCGGGAAGCTCAACTACTCTGAGGAGAAGCATTCCATAAATGCGTTTAGGGATTCAGGGAGTCACAATGGAGAGGGGGAAATTGGCATTGAAGCGTACACAGCACACTATGATGTTTCCCCTAAAACAGAGTTTGGGCAGAGTATGTCCTCAAACCACTGTCACCCCGGTTCGTATAAGTTTGGCAGTCCTGAGCTACCGTACAATGCTTGTATGGGTGCGAAGAACAAGGCAAGGGCTGGCCCACCTGGTGCAATGGGTGCAAATAGGTTTCAGGACTACGGTCATTCGCAGTACACCTTTGGTTCTATGCCCCGAAAGGATGCTGGGGTTCTAGGAGTGGTGGGGAGAAGTGGTGTAGGAGTTGGATCAAGAGGCCAAGATAATAGTTCCCAATTGCAACAGCCCTATCCTAGTCTGTTGCAAGAAGTCCTTCAAGGTTATCACCTGGATCGACGCTATGGCCGTCCCGAACAAGCATCCAGTGCTCTTCTCCAAGCTAAAAATTTGCCCCAGCCCCATTACCATACCCGACTCCCCTATCGCATGATTGAAAACATGAGATCTCACGCAGTGGGTCAGTCAGGAATGGCTGGTGCCAGTGTTCACCATTCAATGGCTTCAGGAAAGCCTCACACTCCGAATCAGGAAGCAGATCACGAAACGGGGCCGAACCTTCATCCCTCTTGGGAGTCCGAAGCACAAAGGCCAAAGGGGGATCACGGAATCTCCTTAGAGAAAGCTGCAGCAAATATATCCCCCAACTATTCTGCCCATGTTCAGCCCTCGGATTCTTCTGCAGAAACTCCTCCTAAGCACATTAACTTAGCAGACTATTCTTTGCCTCACAGGAAACCACCAAGCCTAGCTACTCCTCCTTCTGCTGTGCAGCAGTTGCTTTTGCAAGAAACGGACTCATTAGCTGCTAATGTAGAAACCATAGGCCAGACCCAAGCTCAGACATCGTCGTCCTCGGGAAGACGCTCCGTAATCTGTGATGTCTCACCGTCTCGGCGGACCACCCCAGAGAGAGACAGGGGGACGTCTGGACCCTCGGTCATCCAACAGCCTCTTTTGTCCTCTGGAGTGAATGAGCAAGGGTGCGGTAAGGATGAGGTGAAAGATCAAAAGGATCAAGAGCCAGAAGAGGTTTCTAAGGTAAACCCTAGTGATCCTGCCAGACCAGCTGCAGAAGCACACAGCACTGCGCTAGCTAAGGAGGAGCCTAGTAAGACCTCACAGGCCACTATGGATGCGAATTCGGACTCGCATAGAAACAGTGGTGGCAAAGGGAACACTGAACTCCCAGGCAACTCTGCATACCACTCTCAACACCATCTGCCAGCTGATGGCCTGACCTCGCCACCCAGACGTAAACCATATTCACAAGCTGTTGATGGGTCTGGTTTTGTTGCTTATGGGTTTGGTGATACAGTAGATGTATCCAAAGTAAATACTCATCATCAGTCTCATAATCCCTTCCATGCATTGCCGTCTCAGAGTCACCTCCCACCATCAGCTAACAAAATGCAAGCGTACCCCCACTCCCTCTCTCTTCAGCACCCACATAGCATGGATGACCGATTTGATTGGTCTGCTAACAGTAACAGGCCCAAAGATATTTCCATCCATCGCAACTCTGGTCAGAACTCTGACCAAAAGTGTAAAATTCAGTCCCCTACTGATGTGTTGCCCAATCAGCATCATTTGTCTAGGCAGCACTCCTTTCCTGGCGCTCACTATGATCCTAGCTCTCACTACGATATGAAATTGTGGGAGTCTTATGCTGAGCGAGATGCAGCTGGAAGCCAGCAGCTGCACTCTGGAGTTCTTCATGAGTCTTCTGGCTCACAGACAGTCTCAACCGGCGGTCCTAAGCCTCTAGAGTCAGATGTCTCACGAAGTATAACGGAGGAATCAGCTAAATCGTTCCACTCAGCTACAGCTGCAAGTGCTGTGGGTTCAGGTGGTCCCGGCAGCAGTAATATGGCACCAGGTAATCGCCCTTCCAAAACTGGAGGGTCAGCGGAAACGAACCCATTAATGATGAGGAGGAGGGTCCGATCCTTTATTTCTCCAATTCCAGCCAAGAGGCAGCATCAGGATTTTTCCAGCCAGAGGAGTGGGTCGTCTTACAACTCTCCGGTTCCCCATTCCGAAACTAGACAACTAAATGACGGCGATTCGCCCAGTGCGGACCCCCGTCCAAAACTAGCGCCCACAAACTTGCCATACCAAACACCCAGCACCAACTCGCCACCACAAGGAAAAACGAAGATTCTGCCACCTAGGAAGGGGCGGGGCTTAAAACTAGAAGCGATAGTGCAGAAAATTACTCCAAACAAAAAATCCAGTTACAACAATAGCCACGTAGATTCTGACTACCCTGATGTGTCTCACTACAGCTCTGACATATCCGACCCAGAGATTGGCGCGCCTTTCTCTAGTGCCTCTCACAGGGAAGGGGGCAGTTTACCTTACCTTGATGAAGCTCACTCTTTGGATGATCTCTTGCCGTACAGAGCAGAAGATGCATATTCCTGTGATTCTCAAGTTCTCCAGCAGAGTGCGACAGGCTCTTCCAGTGGGACCCTAAGAAATTTGCCAACGGATTTCGACTTTGGCTTAGGTGCTGCTGGATCTAGTACAGGGCCTGGAACAGGTGATGATAATAAGGATGATTTTACCCTGTTAGGACCCCTGCCACCACCACCTCCTTTGCCTCGTCCTGTACAAGGATCTCCTCCCCCGTCCTCCTCTGTCTTGTCAGATATCCAGCAGTTTACTAATACCTACCAGCAACTGGAGACAAGAAGAGGGGAGCAGTCTGCTGCTAACCTGCTAAGGCAGAAGCTTCAGGAGAGTGGAATGGGTTTTGATGATTATGTTGGAGGGGATTTCTATGGGGCCACCCCGCCCCATAGCCAAAGCCCAGGACACCACCTCCTCTCTAGAGGTCAGCAGTTAGCCTCCACCAGGATGGCATCCTCAGACCCCAAAGCACCTGAGAATGTTGTTCCTAAAGGTTATTTCCCATCAGGCAAAAAAAAGGGCCGACCAGTAGGAAGTGTTAACAAACAAAAGCGCGCGCAAGTTCAAGTGCAGACCACCACGGCCAGCGTACCTGCAGCCCCCCAGACCCCTCCTGCTTCTGGTTCTTCTGCTGCTGCTACTCCGACTGCACCCAACGCCGCCACTGCAGGAGAGTCTGTCACAACTTCAGACCTACTTGAGCAGAAGCCCTGTCCCTCAGTGGATCCGGCTGCCCAGGTCCTGCCAGTGAAGGCAGACATAGAAAGTGAAGATAACCAGCCTGAGGTAGATCTGAAGCCCGCAAAACACCGGCAGAGAAAGGGCAAAGAGGGGAATGAAGGAACTGGCCCGAGGGGTAGGCAGTGGAGGACAAGAAGAGGATTGGCCTCTAAACAAGAGCTTGATCCTCAGGCAGGCGGTGGAGGAAATGCAGGCCTGGGCGGCGTTTTACAAGATGCCCGAAAAAACGTCTTCTCTCCGTACATACATGTGGAAAGGAAGGTAGCTGAAATTGGTGCGGTGTGCACCATAGTCAATTCTGAGGACGAGAAATCAAAAGGAGGAGGCAAAGGGGCAGGTTCAGCAGTTGATGGTCCCTCAAACGTTTCTCTGACGTCTCAGACGATGAGAAAAGAGAAGGAAATTGAGAGGCTGCAGGAAAAAGGGATTGTTGAGCAGACAGATTCGGGTCAGTCGGGAAAGTCACTTCCAACATCCGGATATGTCCTCCCCGGCCCTGTTGTAGCTGAGACGGGGCACGCTGGTCGTTTCTTATGCTGCCTGTGCCAGAAATGGGCCAATTACAAGAATCTTGGGGATCTCTATGGTCCCTTTTACCCAGCTGATTATGTTGCCAAATTCCCAAAGAATCAACCACAGGTCCGTCAGATCTTGTCGAATTGTGGGGCAGCTAATGGAGGGCCGAGCTCCACTTCTGTTTCAACAGAGTTAGCTGCCACTGATGCTCAGTCGCTTCATCCTCCGAATGTTAAATCGGCTGACAGCGATTGCACAGCAAGTCAAGCCACAAACCCAACATCCCCTGCTACCACCATTGGCACCGCATCCCCTGCGGTGGCTGAAGACATGCCATATCTCTGCGCTAAGGTAAGTGGTGACCACTCCAAGACACCAGCGCAAAATTGGGATTTGACGGCAGAAGTGGCGCCTGTTGAATTGAAACCACCTGATCTGGAGAATGAGCTCGCCCAGAAGCAACAGCAGATGGTAGAAGACCTGCAGCAGCGGCCACAGCATAGAAAGTTAACTTCTCATCCCCGTTTCAAAAGGAGACACAAATCCAGTGAAGATCTGCCTCGCACTATTCCCATCAACAGTAAAGCTTCACTGCCGTTCCAACCTCCCCCACCCAGCCTAGACTCTTTGGGCCCTTTGGCTCAACTAGCTCAGCTCCCGCTGGTGCCATTAGACCCTGAGGAGCTGTGGGTGCACGAGAGCTGCATCGTCTGGACTAGCGGGGTTTACCTGGTCAACGGGAGACTGTACGGTCTTCAGGAGGCACTGGACGGCGCCAGAGAAACTGTGAGTTAAATGAATATACTTTGGGTTAGTTTCCCAGGCAGGGATTTGAACCTCGTTCCAGACTGCACACCGTTCTGAATAGAGAGGGTTTTGCATTAAGAGGAAACTCTCGTCCACAGCCAGGTCTAATCCTTGTCTGGGAAAAACAGGTTTAAGGTAGAATTCTAGCAGAGGTGTGGTTCTACGTTTTACTATATGTCCCCCTAAAATTGCACCGTTGTGTTTATCCGGGTCTCCTTTTTCTGCAGAGCTGTTCACACTGTGAAATGGCCGGTGCCACTCTGGGTTGCTACAGCAAAGGTTGCACACTAAGGTATCATTACCTGTGTGCTGTGGAAGCAGGTGAGGCATGTGTGATTGGCTGAGATTGTGCCTTTTTCAGGGAAATGATTCATTAATTTAATATCACCTAATGGATTAACTAATGACATCAGTGTAAATGTATTGATGCGATATCTGAGGATTGGTGAATAATAAGCTTGATGTTCTGTTTTTTCCTCCTAAGACTGCTGTCTGAACGAAGACAATTTCTCTCTGCGTTGTCCGAAGCACAAGGTGAGACTGATCAGTCCTGTATTGGTACAGGTAGCATGTTTTGACCACTAGTAAAACCGTAGGACTTGAAAATCATTTTAATAGATTAGTTGCTTTAGTTTGTTGCACACTCAAAAAATGATCAGGTGTGACGGGGTGGTCTTAGCCAGAGGGATTATCCTGACAGGATCGAAGGGTCTGTCTGCTGACATTTGATATTAGAAATGTGAGCATTCCTGACAGAAATGTAATTTAATGATTATTATTAATTAATATGTATATATATAAAAAAAATATTTGCCCTTTTTGTGCTGAAATTGAACTGCCTGTTAGAAATGCAGTCTTTAAGTAAAAATTAGATCAAAGTTATCGTTCAAATAAACCTTTATTTCAAACTGTTTAAGAGCCTTTAGAGTGTCTACCTGTAATTAATTCTATATAACATTAGAATAAACCCAAATAAACATAGCGGTCAGTGAGAGCGTCTACCTGTAATTAATTCTATATAACATTAGAATAAACCCAAATAAACATAAAGTCAGTGGTCAGTGAGAGTGTCTACCTGTAATTAACTCTATATAACATTAGAATAAACACAAATAAACATAAAGTAAGTGGTCAGCGAGAGTGTCTACCTGTAATTAACTCTATATAACATTAGAATAAACCCTAATAAACATAAAGTCAGTGGTCAGTGAGAGTGTCTAACTGTAATTAACTCTATATAACATTAGAATAAACCCAAATAAACAGAAAGTCAGTGGTCAGTGAGAGTGTCTACCTGTAATTAACTCTATATAACATTAGAATAAACCCAAATAAACATAAAGTCAGTGGTCAGTGAGAGTGTCTAACTGTAATTAACTCTATATAACATTAGAATAAACCCAAATAAACAGAAAGTCAGTGGTCAGTGAGAGTGTCTAACTGTAATTAACTCTATATAACATTAGAATAAACCCAAATAAACAGAAAGTCAGTGGTCAGTGAGAGTGTCTACCTGTAATTAACTCTATATAACATTAGAATAAACCCAAATAAACAGAAAGTCAGTGGTCAGTGAGAGTGTCTAACTGTAATTAACTCTATATAACATTAGAATAAACCCAAATAAACAGAAAGTCAGTGTTCAGTGACGTTATTGAGATGTTAGTTAGCAGAACTCGTTAAGGAGAACGCAGGTAGAGGAGTGCAGGTGCTGTGAACTCCAGGCTCTGTGGATGTGTTCAGCTCCCCTGCTTCACTGTGAAGGAGGCCTGATTAGAGGAGCTGGATGTTTGATGGGAATACTAGGAATAATGACCTTCCTACACTCCTGCTGCCCAATTAAACAGCCGTATAGATCAGTGTGTGTCACGAATACCGTATTAGACATTGCTGTTTGTATTGTGTGTGTATGTGTGTGTGTGTGTGTAAAACTGCAAAAGGGTCTGAGTGGAAATGAACTGCATGTTCAATGGAAGGATAGGCTGTATTTCACTGTGTGTGTGTGTGTGTGTGTGTGTGTGTGTGTGTGTGTGTGTGTGTGTGTGTGTGTGTGTGTGTTTTTCAGTCTCCGCCAAACAGCCGACCAGTCAAGCCTGCAGTATCTGCGTATCTGGAGCAGTCGGAGAGAGGCTGAACACACGGACACAGAGCGATGAGATGTCAGTCAGACTTTCTGCTGCTGTTAATGAGCTTCTCAGTGTTTGATTGACAGCGGGGCTGATGGGCCTGAGTGGTTTTGTTGGGAAATGAACACTGGACCAGTTCTTACTGAACACAGGCTGGAGAAGCTGCTGTTGGTGTTTATCAGTAGGAGCTGTCCAGTCACACGGCTCAGTGTTCGATTATTCAGTCTGCAGCATTTTAACTGGTTCATTCAGCAAAACCTTACCGTATCCTGATCGATCTCTGATCAGATTCAGCCAATCAGCTGATACGTGTTCAGGGTCTGACGTGAGCTTTTTAGTTTACTACAGGAGGTGCTAGGCTAACACTGCTAACAAACACTACACTTAGACGGTCCAATTTACTCATCTCTTTAGACACGCCCCCTAAACAGCCCGTCTCCCAGCCCGTCTCCATTAGCTGGTATATGGATGAGGTTTAGGAGACAGTGGGAGTTTAGACATTAGTCTATAAACCCCAAACAGAACCAGAACCACAGAGCTGAGGAACGCTGGAGCAACCGGAACCACCTCAGTGCAGTGTGAGGTATCGCTCCGCCCACTGCGCTCCCGTCTGAGAGAGGAGCAGCTCTACAGAGCGGGGCGTGATGAAGAGGAGAAGGAGGAGGATGTAGCTCTGGTTCTAGATAGTGTAAATGAGGTCTATCAGAGCTGATTTAGTGATAACTTGTCTGGGTAGGTCTTTAAAGTAAATAAACAAAGTGTTTACAGAGCTGAGTAAATTGCACACGTTTGATACCAAACATGTTGGACTGAATCTAGTTTTGGCTGAACTTCTCCTTTAGGTGTGCGTGTGTGTCAAACTGCCCACAGCTCCAAATCCTTCAAATATAATTACAATTATTAAACATTCCTTTGTCAAATGATTTATTTATATATATATGTACATATATCTTTTTGTGTGTGTGTGTGTGTGTGTTATATATGTGCAGACAGTGCGGAGGGGGAAGACGGGCCTCATGGAGGGGGAAGACGGGCCTCTGGGAGACCAGCGTGTTTACAGATGGAGTTATTGATGAACACTAATAACTGATTCAAACTGACTCATCAAAGGAGAAGATGTAGTTAATTATCTACTGTTACCACGGAAACAATAAATAAGGAAAAGATCAACACTAAAGCGGATGCTGGACGGGAACTTTGAGGAGACACGTTCCTATTGTTTGACTTTTATTTCCATTGTCATTCTCAAGTTCTGCTGGGTTCTGTTGTTTTGTCTTGAGCGTGGTTCCTGAGCGCTCTGAGGACGGGTGGGTCTCTGCGGGGGCCGGCGGAGTGGGTGGAGGGGTGTGTAGTGTTATAGTAGTGTCACTTATGTTATTATTTTAATCACAGCTCTTTTTAATCAGTATTTTACTCTCCGCTGGAGGAGGAGCCGTTTGATTGGATGGACTCTCCGTTATCCTGTGCACGATTGGACGCAGACAGAGAACAGAAGAGGTTTATTTTGTTTGTTTGTTTTTTTTATTTTTTTTTTTTGTTCTTCGTTACGACATCATTCCTTCATGAGGACGGAACTTTCTCAGCGACATCATACAGAATGTCGGGGTCCTGTTGCCACAGAGACGTTGTTGCCGTGGAGAACAGACATTTATTGCCTTCGAAGGTGTGTGTGTGTGTGTGTGTGTGTGTGTGTGTGTGTGTGTGAGAGAGAGAGAGAGAGAGCGAGAGAGAGAACAGGCTTTTGCTGCCTATGTGCCTGTGTTCTTATTTTTCATCACCAGGTTTTTACAGTGGAGTATCTTCAGACATGATGATGATGATGATATTTTCCAGCAGGAGAAACAGAACTAGCTCACCTCAGATTTGAGGGAAGATTGAAGTAAAAGTCTGCGGATGGAGAACCCCAGCGTTCTCTGGCCGAGCCCCGGGCTGCAGAGATGTGCTGGTGCGCTGGTCTGTGAACTGATATTGTTGCCATAAGCAGTGAAGGTACATTCAGCCGACGTTTCCATCGTTTTTTATTCTTGTAAAAAATCAGAACAAAAAAAGAATGACCATATGAAACACATTGTACTACAAACCTGTCGATATGTATATGCTTCATGAATACAGGTCCTGAACAGAGACGTCTCCTCTCTCTCTGTGTGTGTGTCCCTCTGGTGGCTATTATGTGGAACTGTACACACCACATTCAGATCTTAAAGGGAGACTCCACCCATTTTTCAGAATTCTCGGTATAGCTCAGTCTGTGAAGAGATCATTCATGGTGGAGGTTTAGTGTGAAATTGGACTTCACTGGCTGCACCCTGATTAATAAGTCTCACCCTCTCCACCCACTATACTCTGACAGACTGCAGATGCAGACCCAGATGCATAAGTCCCTTCCGCTCTCAGGCAGCTATACTCTGATAGGCTGCACGACATTGGGAAAAACTGACATTAGACATTACTGACCCTGACATAAAAGATGAAGGTAAAATCACCAAACCCTTAACATTGAAGAAATGTCTTTAATAATCAATTTTAAATGTAAATAATAAAAATGTAGTTTTCCTGTGAGGTAAAAGTTTGGACACCCCGTGCTCTACTATCTGGTATTTCCTCACTTGGCTAAAAGATATAATGGTCAACTGGGAGAGCACCTCCACCCTTCTTTCTGAAGGTCTCAGAGAGCTCTCTGGATCTGACCATGGTGATCTTCACCCCTCACTTCAACCATCAATCAAGATCAGGTTTAAATCAGACAGACTCCTCCAGAATAATCCTCTCCAACCATGTTCTGATCATCTGCTCCTGACTCTGATTCTACACATTAGAAGGAGTAAGTGGGTGGGGGTGGGGGGTTTCTCCTCACAGGAAAATAAATAATTTTAGAAATAATGTTTTTTTTCAGTTGTGGGAGTTTAGTTGAACCTCTCAGTAACGTTTAAATGAAGACCAAACCTCCAGACGTAAAGATATTAAAAAAGAGAAAGGGTTTGATGAGGTGTTGTAACTTTTTCACATGACTGTTTATATCTATATAAAAAGACAGGAGTTTTCCACAGTTCAGCGCTGTACTGGATTCCCCACATCCTCAGTTGTGTAGCTCAGGCTGGTTTTGGGTCAGTGTGTGTGTGTGTGTGTGTGTGTGTGTGTGTGTGTGTGTGTGTGTGTGTGTGTGTGGTGAAGCAGATTGCAGCAGCAGACTGATGATGTGATCAGTGTGGATTTAGGGCTGTATGTGTGGATTAGGAGGGTGAGGATTAATACGATAACCTGAGAGCAGCACCTGGGTTATTCCTATGAAGAGGCGCGAGGGTGAAGGTGGACGTGTTCCAGCTCCTTCCAACCGCTCCCTTCACCGATGTAACGGGAGGCTCTTCAGCGGGAGAGGTGAGTCAGTGTAACTCAGGGGTCAGGGGTCAGATCACTCCTACTGATCTAGAAGCGATAGACCAGGCGGTCAGACTCGCCCAGCCTCCCCCTCCCTGCTGTTGTAGGTGAAGACATTTAGTGTGTGTGTGTGTGTGTGTGTGTGTGTGTGTGTGTGGGGAGGTGATGGCGGTGTTATCCCGGCTGCGCTCCCCTCAGCTCTCCTTCCTGCAGACCCTGCTGGCGCTGGCCCTCTCGACTGTGGCCCTTTTCTCCTCTCATTGGTGTTCGGGCAGACAGAAGGTACCGAAGCCACTTTGCTCCGCCACCAGACTGCGCCGCTGCACCCCCGTCCCCGGAGTGTCCAGCAACTCCTCTCAGTTCTCCTGGGAGACCGGCGATGACCGCTTCATCTTCCCCACCTTCCACGCTGGA
This sequence comes from Salminus brasiliensis, assembly GCF_030463535.1. Taxonomy (NCBI): domain Eukaryota; kingdom Metazoa; phylum Chordata; class Actinopteri; order Characiformes; family Bryconidae; genus Salminus; species Salminus brasiliensis. The sequence continues at coordinate 68,538 of NC_132880.1, forward strand.
ATCTGGAGGAGCTGCGAGGAAAACATCCAAACAGATGCCGGGGGTGAGGGGGGGTGAGGGGGGAGGATGGGGGGGTGAGGGGGGAGGATGGAGGGGTGGGGAGTGTGAGGAAAAGCAGGGCCTGGGGCAGTTTGAGTGAAATGTGCTCGCTCTAACCACACTGATGATGTACTGAGGTGTAAGAGTCCCGATCAGGGGCTGCATCTGTTCCAGGCGTGGGCTTTGACTGGCAGCGGTCGAGCTGGACTGACCCACCTCTGCGTCTGCTCCTTCAGACCTGAGCTGAGCGTAAACCCAGAACTTCCCAGTGGATAATCCAGCCCCCACAAAAGTCCACCCCAAGTTAAAGTTAGGTAAATGTAGTAGTGTACATGTCACTCCCTCTCACTCCCACTCACTGCTTTGCTGATGACCTTCTCGGATATGTTGGCTGGTGAAGGATCTTTCGTTGCTATGGGACGTCCTAGTCACGCTGCTGTGACCCAGCCGGTCTTCAGATGTAGCCTCAGAAGGATGCAGCCCCTGAGTTGGGACGCGGCCCTGATGTGACATTTCGTTTGGACTTCCTGGTGTTCTATCAGGGACTCTTGGGGAACCATGGCTCTAATACACTCGCTTATGTGCTTTCCAACACTGTTATCTAGAACATTAACTGAATTACTGAACTGAAGTGTGTGAGAGAGAGAGAGCTTTACTGTGTGTTCGTAGAGAACAGTCTCATGTTCTCTGGGTGTTTGAGGTTAAATTTGGTCAGAGATAAGCGAGTGTGTGCGGACAGCACAGGATGTAATAAAGCTCACAGGTAGAAAGATTTCATACGTACAAAACAGGAGGATTAGCAGCTGTGTGTGTGTGTGTGTGTGTGTGTGTGTGTGTGAGAGAGAGTGAGAGAGAGAGTGAGAGAGAGAGAGAGAGTGAGAGTGAGTGAGAGAGACCTTCTCTAAAGAGGATTACTGAGTGCTGGTGTTGGGCTGTTTGTCTCCAGCAGCAGAATTCAATTATGGATTATGGAAATCATATTTCAGTGGGATTTCTCTCTCTCAGATCATTTAAACCCACAGTCTGGAATGAGCAGGAGGACGAGCACAGAACCCCCCACCACACACCACCACACACACAGACCTCCAGGGCCCTTTACATAAGCCAGAGATAATTAAACTGTGGGGTGTCCCCTAGAGGCGTGTGAAGGGGTTGCAGTGGGGTGGGGTTCATGCTGGTCGTAGCTGTGGTTCTGGTTTTAGGGATGTTCCCCTTCTGAAGCCGATCTCCTGACCGCTCTCTCTGTCTCTGTTTTAGAGGAGAAGTGTCGCAGTTTCATGGCTCTCACACCTGGATCAGAGAAAGGTAATCCTCGTCCACTCCCTGACCAGTGTGAACAAACTAGAGTCCAGAGGTACCTCTCAGATTAGATACTGACCAATACTGAAGTCAGCACTGATACACAGCTACTCAGTACAGTGCACACTCTACTCCTCCCCTGCCCGCCGGAGACACCAGGGTGCGAGCTGCATTAGGAGCTCTTGAACAAGGCGGCTCTTCGCTCTGGGTTTAAAGACGGAGAGCAACTCTGCTGTTCCCCCACCTCCACTCCGGGACACAAAAACTGGATTCAAGATTCTGGACCTGGGATCTAGAAGCTGGATCTGGTTTTGTCCATTTCCACCGTCTGAAGGCCGGCATCAGGGTTTGAATGTTCTGGGTGGTTTAGAGGAGGAATCTGAGTGACAGATGAAGACTGAAGAAGACTGATGAGGATAATTGGTCATCCACAACTACACCACAGCTCCACTCCTCTGCAGCTTTAGGGACCAGGAAGTTCTGAGGTGATGGTGAGATCCCGGTGAGGGCGTAGGCTGGTGTAGCAGAGCGAGCAGGAGGATCCTGGGGTCGACTGTCTCAAAAGAATCAGATCCTCACTTTTGCTCTAAAATGTGGCTTAAATGTTTAGAATCTGAAACTGTTACCGTCCAGCTGCAGCCATGTGACATCACTTCCTTCACCCCCCCCCCCCCTCTCTCTCTCTCTAGCGTTCTTCTGGCTGTGTGTGGGGATGGAGCTGATGTATGTCAGTCTGTTGTGTGTGAGTTGTGTGTTGCTGTCGGTGCAGCTGTGCTTGTCTGCCTGGTGGCCGCTGGCTCACCGCTGGGGGCGTCTGCTGAATGCCTATGCTGCAGTCTTCACCGTGCTGGGAGGTACTGCACTACTGCACTGGAGCTCTCCCAGAACTCTCAGAATTCAGCTGGTAGCTCGTTTGCAGGTTGTGAAGTAAGCGTGTGTGTGTGTGTGTGTGTGTGTGTGTGTGTGTGTGTTTACCTCAGGTCTGGTGGGGATGGTTGCTCATATAATGTTCATGCAGGTCTTCCAGGTGACGGCCTCTGGTGGACCGGAGGATTTCAAACCTCACAGTTATGGATACTCCTGGGCCTTTTAGTAAGTCACACATTTCCTAAACTCTGCCTCTACGCCCTGTACCTTACCTCTACACTCTGCCTCTACGCCCTGTACCTCACCTCTACACTCTGCCTCTACGCCCTGTACCTTACCTCTACACTCTGCCTCTACGCCCTGTACCTCACCTCTACACTCTGCCTCTACGCCCTGTACCTCACCTCTAAACTCTGCCTCTACGCCCTGTACCTCACCTCTACACTCTGCCTCTACGCCCTGTACCTCACCTCTACACTCTGCCTCTACGCCCTGTACCTCACCTCTAAACTCTGCCTCTACGCCCTGTACCTCACCTCTACACTCTGCCTCTACGCCCTGTACCTCACCTCTACACTCTGCCTCTACGCCCTGTACCTCACCTCTAAACTCTGCCTCTACGCCCTGTACCTTACCTCTACACTCTGCCTCTACGCCCTGTACCTCACCTCTACACTCTGCCTCTACGCCCTGTACCTCACCTCTACACTCTGCCTCTATGCCCTGTACCTCACCTCTACACTCTGCCTCTACGCCCTGTACCTCACCTCTACACTCTGCCTCTACGCCCTGTACCTCACCTCTAAACTCTGCCTCTACGCCCTGTACCTTACCTCTACACTCTGCCTCTACGCCCTGTACCTTACCTCTACACTCTGCCTCTACGCCCTGTACCTCACCTCTAAACTCTGCCTCTACGCCCTGTACCTTACCTCTACACTCTGCCTCTACGCCCTGTACCTCACCTCTAAACTCTGCCTCTACGCCCTGTACCTCACCTCTACACTCTGCCTCTACGCCCTGTACCTCACCTCTACACTCTGCCTCTACGCCCTGTACCTTACCTCTAAACTCTGCCTCTATGCCCTGTACCTTACCTCTAAACTCTGCCTCTACGCCCTGTACCTCACCTCTAAACTCTGCCTCTTCGCCCTGTACCTCACCTCTAAACTCTGCCTCTACGCCCTGTACCTCACCTCTACACTCTGCCTCTACGCCCTGTACCTCACCTCTAAACTCTGCCTCTACGCCCTGTACCTCACCTCTACACTCTGCCTCTACGCCCTGTACCTCACCTCTACACTCTGCCTCTACGCCCTGTACCTCACCTCTACACTCTGCCTCTACGCCCTGTACCTCACCTCTATACTCTGCCTCTACGCCCTGTACCTCACCTCTAAACTCTGCCTCTACGCCCTGTACCTCACCTCTACACTCTGCCTCTACGCCCTGTACCTCACCTCTACACTCTGCCTCTACGCCCTGTACCTCACCTCTAAACTCTGCCTCTACGCCCTGTACCTCACCTCTACACTCTGCCTCTACGCCCTGTACCTTACCTCTACACTCTGCCTCTACGCCCTGTACCTCACCTCTACACTCTGCCTCTACACCCTGTACCTTAGACAGTACTTCTGTCTCAGTACCCATCTGGTGTTTTATCTCTCTTGTTTCTGGTCTCCTGTGTGTGTGTGTGTGTCCGTGTGTGTCCGTGTGTGTGTGTGTGTGTGTGTGTCCGTGTGTGTGTCTGCGTGTGTGTCCGTGTGTGTGTGTCCGTGTGTGTGTGTGTGTGTGTGTGTGTGTGTGTGTGTGTGTGTGTGTGTGTGTGTTTTGTAGCATGGCGTGGGTGGCCTTTACCTGCTGTATGTCCTCTGGGATCTCCACGCTGAATAACTACACTAAGAAGGAGCTGATGGCGAGGCTGAAGCAGAGGGCGGTCTTCTATCCCTGCAAGAACTTCACCTTCCCACCCCAACCACCACACACACCCTTCTACTGCCCCCGGCCACCCCCCCCACCATCACTACCCCCACCATCCCCTCCACCACCACCCCTGTCGCCCTTATCGCCATACTACTGCCCCCCCTCACCTCCCTCTCCCCTCAATGATTCCTTCACCCCTCCACCTTCGCCCCCGGCTCCACTATCCCCATATTACACTCAACCTCCTTCTCCATCCCGCTCTCGCCTCCACCTGCCTCTCTCTCCATCTCCATCCCTTTCTCACCTTCACCCTCCTCTTTCTTCATCTCCATCCCTCTCTCGCCTCCACCCTCCTTCATCTCCATCCCTCTCTCGCCTCCACCCTCCTTCATCTCCATCTCGCTCTCTCCTCCATTCTCCTCTTTCTCCTTCTCGCTTGCTCATCCGCCCACCCCTCTCTCCCTCCATCTCTCTGATTCTTTCCACCCCTCATGGGTCTCCACATCTGTCAGAACAGGAGGAGGATTACAGCCCCCTTTGACTCCACCCTCTCAGCAGTGCTTTGATGACCTTCGTGTGACCTTCCTGCATCTGTTAATTTACTCTAATGCTGTAACAACCTGGAGTTAGTCTGTCTCGTCTCTGTAGACACGCCCCCAAAACCTCCCGTCTCTCAGAGCGCCTCCAGATCTTCATCAGTTGGTAGATGGATGTGGTTTAGGAGACGCCCCTGAAGAACACCCCTGGAGGGAAGCTTGGACCCTGCGGGTGGAAGCTGGAGCCAGGTCTGTTCAGCAGGGCAGTAATGACCTCCTCTGACCTGCTGTACCGCCTCACTGTGCTTATCTGTGTTAGACTGTGACTCACCCTGTAATACAATCACCCTCCTGACCTGTCCACTGTTTATGTACTCTAATGGTCTGTTATCAGCTTGTGATTGTGTACCAATAATATCATATTAATTTCTTCTCATTTGATGTGCTTTTATGTTAATTTACTGTTTAATCTGCTCAGTTGTAAACATTTACACTGTAAAATAAACCATTCTGATTGGCCTGTGCTGCAGACTCGCCGGTGTCTGATTGGCCTGTGCTCTGGTCTCACTGGTCTTGAAAAATGGCATTTTATTATTTTCATTTTCGTTTTAGACTCATGGGTTTGAACAGTAGTGTCTGACTGAGCGATCAGGGCTCTAATCTCTGTGGAAATAAGGGACATAAACATCAGATATACTAATATAATAATAATAGAAGTGTGAGTTTTGAATCATTTAGGAGGAAGATGAATCAGAAGAGTCACAAATTGAGTGAATTAAACTTTAATACAAGTCACTGCATAAAAGAGAAACGGTAACAAAAATAAAATCATCATTTCTAGAGTTTCTGCTCAAAATCAAAAAAGCCTTTACTCAGACCCACATTCCCAGTTCCACCCAGTTAGCATTCCCAACACACACACAGCCCAGAATAGCACTCACTCATTGGACCCCTCACACTGCAGGCTCCGCCCTCTACTGCTAGCTAGCTATATTAGTGTCTTGCTAGCTATGTTTGTGTGTATGTGTGGGTGTGGTCACAGTTAGGACAGCTACAGAACCACATTCCAGCTGATCCGGGCTGAGTTGGATGTTCTGTAAAGGCTGTCCCACATTGATGGGCGGAGTCTGCCGATGGGGATTCACAACAGAACAATCATTTATAGATTTGTTTATAACATCACTGAATAATACGGAGGATAGAGGGCTTCAAACCCTCAGAACAGTTTACAGATACAGGTGTGTGTGTGTGTGTGTGTGTGTGTGTGTGTGTGTGTGTGTGTGTGTTCAAGTGGCTTTCTTGCGCAGAATGAAGTAAATGACGCAGGAGATGAAGGTGAGGGCGAAGGAGATCCAGGCCAGGATAAGGACGGGCCGTACTGACCGCTCTCATCTTTATGGAAGATATCCGTGTAGATTGAGGCAGCAATCATAATACACAGACCTGGGGGGGGGGGGTTATTTTATTAGAATTATTATTTGCATAGTATAATGTATGTGTAGTGTGTATGTGTAGTGAGTGTGTATGTGTGATGTCATACAGGCCAGCAGCTGGAAGATTCCGGAGAAGGTGAAGCGTTTTCCTTTGGAAGTGTGAAGAGTTGAGCCACAAAAACAAACATACCGATCCCGGAGAACACACATGCCAGCACAGAGCTTGCCTGCACTGCCTGCAAATAGCCTACACACACACACACACACAACATCACAATCAGAACAGCACTAAACACACAGTCATAATTATTGTGGAAACTATGTAAAAATTATGCATTCAAGTGTGAGTATGTGTGTGAGTGAGTGTCCTATACACTCAATCCCCTAAAAAAAAAGGTAAAGGTGCAGGTATTGTCACTGTTACAGCAAAATGTGTCCTCTGCATTTAACCCATCTGTGGTAGTGAACACACACACACTAGTGAACTAGGGGCAGTGAGTACACACACACCCGGTGGGCAGCCAACTCCAGCGCCCGGGGAGCAGAGAGGATAAAGGGCCTTGCTCAAGGGCCCAACAGTGGCAGCTTGCCGAGCCCGGGAATCGAACCCACAACCCATCAATACACTCAGTCCATCAATACACTCAATCCATCAATACACTCCATCCATCAATACACTCCATCCATCAATACACTCCATCCATCAATACACTCAGTCCATCAATACACTCAGTCCATCAATACACTCAATCCATCAATACACTCCATCCATCAATACACTCAATCCATCAATACACTCCATCCATCAATACACTCAGTCCATCAATCCATTCAATCCATCAATATACTCAGTCCATCAATACACTCAATCCATTAATACACTCCATCCATCAATATACTCAGTCCATCAATACACTCCATCCATCAATACACTCAGTCCATCAATCCATTCAATCCATCAATATACTCAGTCCATCAATACACTCAATCCATTAATACACTCCATCCATCAATATACTCAGTCCATCAATACACTCCATCCATCAATACACTCCATCCATCAATACACTCAGTCCATCAATACACTCCATCCATCAATACACTCCATCCATCAATACACTCCATCCATCAATACACTCAGTCCATCAATACACTCAGTCCATCAATCCATTCAATCCATCAATACACTCAGTCCATCAATACACTCAATCCATCAATATACTCAGTCCATCAATACACTCCATCCATAAATACACTCCATCCATCAATACACTCAGTCCATCAATCCATTCAATCCATCAATACACTCCATCCGTCAATACACTTCATCCGTCAATACACTCAATCCATCAATCCATTCAATCCATCAATACACTCCATCCATCAATACACTCCATCTATTAATACACTCCATCTATCAATACACTCCATCTGTCAATACACTCAGTCCATCAATCCATTCAATCCATCAATACACTCCATCTATTAATACACTCCATCTATCAATACACTCAATCCATCAATACACTCAATCCATCAATACACTCCATCTATCAATACACTCCATCAATACACTCCATCTATCAATACACTCAATCCATCAATACACTCCATCTATCAATACACTCCATCAATACACTCCATCTATCAATACACTCCATCCATCAATACACTCCATCTATCAATACACTCCATCCGTCAATACACTCAATCCATCAATCCATTCAATCCATCAATACACTCAATCCATCAATACCCTCCATCCATCAATCCACTCAATCCATCAATACACTCCATCAATACACTCCATCTATCAATACACTCAATCCATCAATACACTCCATCAATACACTCCATCTATCAATACACTCAATCCATCAATACACTCAATCCATCAATACCCTCCATCTATCAATACACTCTATCTATCAATACACTCAATCCATCAATACACTCAATCCATCAATACCCTCCATCCATCAATCCATTCAATCAACCCTTTCGGAGTTCTGCAGAGACCTTCTTTCACATCCTAAAGAGACACACCCAAACACTCCACTCTCCCAGTCTGCTCTCACTCTTTCCACAAAACACTAAACAGTGAAAAACACACACACACACACACAACACACACACACACACACACATCCTCCACACAACTTTCCTGCGTAAACACACACCGTGCTGAGTGACTAATTTTACACAATAATCTTTCTGGATTTCTTTACACACACACACACATTCCCATCTCTCCACACCCACCCTAAACTTCCTGTGTGTGAGATTCGCATTGTTCTGTTCTTAAGCAACAGTGAATCACCTCATACCAGATGTGTGTGTAACACACACACAGAGACACATGCACACATACACAGCTGTTGGTGTGTACCTGGTATTCTCTCTACACTCACGACATAAACACACACTTCAACAGAAAAGGGGTTCGACAGATCAGCCATAACATTAGTACCACCTGTCTAATATATCCCTTGTGCCACCACAACAGCTCTGAGCATGCGAGGCATGGACTTCTCCGAGTGTGTTCTGTGGTGTCAGCAGCAGAAGTTTAAAGTCCTGTAAATTTTAAGGTGGGCGGGGCCTCCATGACTCTTTTGCCAGTTCACCGGTCGTGCTTCCTTGGAGCACTTTTGGTAGGAACACCCCACAAAACCTGCCTGATGTTCTGACCCAGTCGTCTAGAACACAGTTTGATTCTCGACTCAGACGCTTGTTCATTTTTCCTGCTTTATCACCCTCTGCCTTCAAACACTGACTGTTCACTCCTGTCGGTCGGGCTACACCTGAGGAACCTGTTTCTGAGGGTGTAGAGGGTTTACCGGGTGCTCTGATGCTGCGCTCGCTTCCAGAATCCAAATTCTGCACAATTCTACAGGTACTGACCCTGTGGCTGGTCTGTTACTGCACCGTTTACCAATGGACCACCACTGTGTAGTTCTGCATGTGTGGTAGTGTGTGTGTGTGTGTGTGTGTGTGTGTGTGTTTACCTGCAGGGTAGGTGCTGGGCAGGTCAGTGTAGTTCCAGGATGAACCCAAAGTCCAACGAGCCCAAATATCAGTGGACAAACCGGTTGCCACCCACCAGCCCTGCGGGGAGAGAGAAGCTTGACCCAGAGAGAATACTTAAGGGTGGGGCTGAATTTGTGTAGGCCGGGGCTTTAAAGAAAACACTGAAGGGCGGGGCTCGATTTGTATAGGGCGGGGCTGAATCTGGATATTAGAAGTATGATGTGAGGGAAGACTTCAGTATTTATTATTTGTGTGTGTGTGTGAGACTCACATTGTTGATGGTGGCGGCGAGTAAGAGAGTGAAGGTGGTGATGTGCAGGACGAAGATTCCAGCCAGGAGGACCAACATGATGACTGAGAGAGAGAGAGAGAGAGAGAGATGACTAGAATGTGCTTAAGGCAGAATGAGTTTCCTGTTTCTCAGGCTGTGTGTGGTGTGTGTGTGTGTGTGTGTTTAATCCCCTCCTGTCTGCAGCTGAATGATGAGCTCTGCCAGTGTGTTTTATTAAGCTTGCTCAGAGGTGTTTAGCTCCGCCCCCCGTCCAGGTGTTTCTGTGCTGCATTTTTTGAACTGGAGAGTGGGTGGAGCTGCTGCAGCCTGTGTAACCCCTTACTGCTCAATAACTCCCCTCTGCATTCCTCAGTATCTGCTAACTCTGACAGACAAGACCCCCAGGTTCAGCATTAGTGTTGGACACTGGATGGAATTTGGCCTCTGCTTTAAACCCATCCGTGCAATGAGCACACACACACACACACACACACACACAGTGACAGTGAGCACATCCATTTCTTCACCCTTTTCCACTAAGCTGTTCACACCCAGTGGAACATTAAGGAGCTCACAGAAACGGCATCTCTCAGGGTCAGCTCAGTGCCCTCTGAGCCTAAATAAGGGTTGACCAACTGATGGAATGTCTGTAGTCGTTATGGGGAGTGGTTCCATCTATGCCATGTGGAACATATCAGCTGGATCCATCTTCACGCCTTCGCCTCTTCCACTGGCTCACACGGCAGGAGTGAAGGTGTGTTACACACTCACACACTTCCTCTGTTCCCTCTGAGGCCTTTTTCAAGAACTTCCCCTTCCGTCCAG
>NC_132880.1:81128-108628 GCF_030463535.1 Salminus brasiliensis
TAATAGTGATACACTACAGTAGTAGAGTGATAAACTACAGCAATAGAGTAGCAGAGTGATATGCTACAGTAATAGAGTAATAAACTACAGTAGTCGAGTGATATGCTACAGTAGTAGAGTGATAAACTACAGCAATAGAGTAGCAGAGTGATACACTACAGTAGTAGAGTGATATGCTATAGTAGTAGAGTGACAAACTACAGTAATAGAGTAGCAGAGTGATATGCTACAGTAATATTGATATAGTGATGCGCTACAGTAATACAGTAATATGCTAATAGTGATATGAGTGAGAGATCACTCCTTAGTTAGCTGTTCAGAGTAGGTGAGATTTTACTGCTCGTGTTTACTGGGACGGAAGCTGAGGTCTATTTATGGGAATTCCGACTCCTGTAGGACTGAGCTAATCCTGAGGTCCCCGTGTCTGCAGCGAGTGTTTGGGGTCAGGCTCAGCGGGCTGATTGTATTCTGGTCTCAGCTCTGTTCTTCTGAGGTATGTTTGGACTTCAGAAACACTATCTATGGACATTCTCTGATGATGATGATGGCTATGATGATCAGAATGATCAACACTGTCTGAACAGGAAGCGTTGAGAGCCCAAACGACTACCCCAAACACTGCCACTGTAACCAGTGAAGCGGTTCACACTGAACTCCGAACAGGGCTGAGGAGCCTGTGAGGGGAAGAACATGGAGCAGAGGGACCTTCCTCCAGTGTCTAATGTGGATATGAGCTGAGACTGGGAGAACTGGAGCTGGTTTCAGACAGTAACACCACTAATATTCAGCTGCAGGGCAGACAGTGGCAGCGTGGAGCTGGAGGAGCTGATTGGTCTGTAGTTGTTTAGTGTAGTTTGTTTAAGCTCAGACTATAAAGGTCCTGAAAACCCAAAGAGACGAGACACTTCTGGAATTTTGGAGGACAGTGTCTACTAAAGGCTGTAAATGTAAGTATGTGAGTGTGTGTGTGTGTGTGTGTGTGTGTGTGTGTAAATGAGGGTCTTCAAAGTAGGAGGTTCACCCTTAACAGATCCCACTAACCAGAACTCAGAGGATCAGAGGAGCTTCAGAGTCTGAGCTCCAACAGCGGTGAGGAAACAGCTCCGGATTCCAGAACAGACAGATCATTACATTTCAACATAAAGGCCTTTAAACACAAGCTCTCTCTCTCTCTCTCTCTCTCACACACACACACACACACACACAGTGTGACACATGTCACTGCAGAACACACCCGAGTGATGAGAGAGGAAAAGAATTCTAAATCCTGTCTGACGGGATCATCAGCACCTCCCTGCCCTGCCCGTCACACACACACACACACACACACACACACACACACTTGTTGTGTAGAACTGTGTGGATATAGTTCCCGCTCCTGCACCTGGCTGTTAACAGGTGGATTAAACCAGGTGTGTTGCAGCAGAAAAATCACCAAACCATGCCGGACCCTTCAGAACCGGACCTGAACCGGACCTGAACCTCCGCATTAGAAGAACCAGTTTAAATCAGATCAACACGATCAGAGTCCAGATCCAGTTGATCCGCTGAGACCTGTCTGGTACTAAAGGAGCCTTAACGGAACCGTGGGTTCTCGCAGTCGACGTGTTGGAAGTGGAGCAATCTGAGCAGATCTGAGCCACTTTGACGAGGTTCTGATCGTTATGTCCAGACCACGGGCTTCTGGACAGGGTGCCCGCGGCTCATCGAAGCGTGGGGGTGAACAGACTGTCCCGTCTGGGTGAAACCAACAGAACCGACGTTCTACTGTGGCACAAGGACAGAGATGTTTAATGATGGTTACGGGAGGAGAAAGAGCGCGTCACAACACGGTGCAGCGCCCCCTGCTGCGTATGGTGCCCATGTACACCCCTGTCCACCGTCGTCTACAGAGGCCACATGAGCACCAGAACTGGACCGCAGAGTAATGAGAGTACAGTGTGTTCTCAAACTTCTGACACACACTACTCTCTGTAGTGAATGATTGTGTGTGTGTGTGTGTGTGTGTGTGTGTTGTGCTGTCCTCAAGGCTGAAACCGCTCATGTGAGCAACAGTAAATGACATCATGTGGTGTTTACATTCCTGCCCTGTCAGAGAGGAACTGTGTTGCTGTGGAGACAACGAAGCCATCCCACTTCCTCCTCTTCAATGTAACCTTACACACACACACACACACACACACACACTCCCTCTCTCTTTGTCAATGAAATCCAGACGTTCATATTTTGCTTCAAATAATGAAAACAACTCCCGTTGCCAAGCAACTCAAGCTGACCTGAGTCACCAACCACATCCAACCCCTCCCATCCCTCCCTCTCCAGCCCCTCCCCTCTAGCCCCTTCTATCCCACCCTCTCCAGCCCCTCCCCTCTAGCCCCTTCTATCCCACCCTCTCCAGCCCCTCCCCTCTAGCCCCTTCTATCCCTCCCTCTCCATCTCTCTTCCTTTTTTAATGTTTTATTCCTGCTTATTAAGTCTCTCTCTCTCTCTCTCTCTCTACTTTGCACAGGAACAGAAAAGTAATTAATCCATTTAAAAATAAATTGTCACACTGCTTACACACACAAACGTTTTGTTTTTAGAGAAAACCAGTGTGTGTGTGTGTGTGTGTGATGTGCATCAGTGCTGCACTCTGGTGGTCAGACTCTGTGCTGCACTCTACTGGAAAGCCAAGTGGAAAGTTGGAAGGAATATAAACTGATCCTCTGTATTGATCACACCGTGCTTACAGAGAGGAAACCGGTGACAGTCTGACCCCAGTGTCTGTTAGCAACATTAGCCTAGCATATCTTGTAGAGAAGTACACATATTGGCTGATCATCTGAATCTGGGCTCAGAGATCAATCAGGTTCAGTGAATTTTCACCTAGACTTCTTCTTCAGCAGAAAACTGAAATGATGGTTAATATTAATATTCGAGCCCGCCCCCTTCCCCTCCCCCTCCCCCTCCCCCTCCCCAAAGGATGCTGGACACCAGGCAGAACCATAGATCTGTTTATTCTCAAAGAGCTCCACAGAAACACTCAATTTCTCATTTTCATTCTAATGTAACAAACAGACCACAGAACTTGAGCAGCACTGTGGACTAGATTATTAGAACACATCAGTTTCAAATATAAAATATGAAATGCTAAATTATAGAAGCAGCTTCAGCTTAAAAACAAAACCACTAAGAGTCCCTTTTTTGGTAACCGTGAGAGCAGGCATGTACACTGTGAGTGTGTGTGTGTGTGTGTGCGCGCGTGTGTCTAAAGACGACTGACGTCCTCCTCAGCAACTGGCATGTGCATCTTGGCATCCTTCCAGCTTGCTATCAGGCTTTAGTTGGCTTCTTATGTTGGAATTGTCTGTTCCACCTTAACTGGTGCTGCAGTTATACTGGGCGCTCCAAAGGAACTGCTGTACTATTTAATACTATTTAAGGTGGAACTTACATTCCAAAACTAGAAGGTGCAGAAAGTGCAGTCAGCTAGACGGATGGTGGAAAAATCTGCTGGATGGAGAAATAGAGGAGGTGGAGGAAGAAGGGAGGTGAGGAAGAGGAGGAGGAAGAAGAGGAGACTTGGCGTGGGGCTTTTCAGCAGCAGCTCAATAGTGGTAGGTGTAGGTAGCCGGCTGTGAGTAATACATGCTCTTCTTTATATTGTAGTACATCAGACTACTGCACCCCAACGCCACCAGCTGGCCGAGAGAGAAAAAGAGAGAGTGACATGTAGAAGGTGTTCAATACTTCCTGGGAAAAGTTAGAGGGGGTGTAGGTGTGGATGATTATAAACCAGTGAGCAGATGTAGAAGCAGGTGGTGATGAAATCGGTCAGACCTCCTCAGCACCATCGGTGATGGAGGGAGGAGAGCAGAAGAGAACAGAAGAGGAGGGTGGAGAAGTGGTGGAGGAGAGAGGAATGGAGGAGGTGAGGAGAACATAGGGTGGAGGAGAAGAGACAGCGTGAGAGGACTGATGCCAGATGGCTGAGGCGAACGCTACAGCCAAAATCTGTCCAGAGAGAGAGAGAGAGAGAGAGTGAGAGAGAGAGGGAGGGAGAGAGAGAGAGAGAGAGACAGAGAGGGAGGGAGAGAGAGAGAGAGAGAGAGAGAGGGAGGGAGGGAGGGAGGGGGGGGAATAAAATAAATCTTAGCTCTGTCACACAGAGACAGACTGGTCACAAAACATGTAATCACTTGGGGGTGCTACGATACTCGCTGCAGATGGGGGGAGGGGAGGGTGCTTGGACCCCGCAGATTGCCACTGGCAGCTGTACTGTATTCAGCTCCAACACAATCCAACCAGGAATTAGCCTGAAAAAATTCATTCCAGTGTTTCTGGAGAACTACTGTCCTGCAGAGGTGTTCGCACCATGCCTAATCCATCCACCTGATGGATTCTTCTGTTCTCTCTACCTGAACGCTCTGTTTACAAACATGATGCTGTTTACTACACCTGACTACCTCGGCATACACTCCTGAACGTCCTGTTTTACTCCTCAAGTACACACACAGTTTATCCCTGCTCTACAGATTTACTCCAGTTTACTGTTAGTATAGTCACTTAGTCTGGACACCAGTCACCCAGCCTACATGCAAACATCTGCACACATCTGCACATTTTTGTCCTTATTGTACTTATTGTCTCTGGACCCTGTATCGTGTCCTTGGACTACTGTATCATGGTGTACCTGTTCTGCAGCAGAAACTCTGTAGAACCATGTTTTGGTATTACGATCAATGAATTAAATTATTCATCTGATCATTGTCCTCTATGACACTAACTGCAGCTGAGGAAAAGGTGCTTGGACCCCACAAAATGCCACTGGAACTGTATTGATCTGTAACCCGATCAATCAGGAGATCCATTCCAGTGGTCTACCTGAAGATCTACCTTCCTGCAAATGTAAGCTCCTCCCCTTATGCTCTCACCTGATCACTGTCCTCTATATCACTAACTGCATATGGGGAGAGTGCTTGGACCCTAATGATTGCTGCTGGCACTCTATATAACTGTAACACAATGCATCCTGGGATTAACAAGGAGAGATCCGTTCCAGTGTCTTATCTGGAGATCTACCATCCTGCAGAGATGTTTGCTCCACCCCTAATTGGCCTTTCTGGACACCTGATTTGCCAGGTGAGGAGAGTCAGACTGGGTTGGAGGTGGAACTTGCAGGTCAGTGGATCTCAAAGCATACAGTGTTTTTGGTCCCAGTCCGCCTCTGCAACGAGATGATGGAGTGGAGTGGTAGACCTGTCACTGTGAGTGTGTGTGTTACTCACCATGACACCAGCGAAGCCCAGAAACACTCCCAGCACTGAAGACGCCTGCAGGTCAGCCAGGATCTCAGTCACGCAGCTCTACACACAGATAGCTTGGTATGAGAAGTTTTCACTCAGCAGGTTCTGAAGCACTTCAAACAGCACAAGTGTGTGTTTACCATGTTTTCCGATTGGTCAGAAATGTGGCGGACACACACTTACAACCTCTTTTTACATCTTCATCTCAACCACAACACAGTCACAGCACTGCAGCATGGATACTGTGGCCATGGGGAAAGCATGCAAATAAGTGGTAGTGGTATAACTATGCAACTGAGCTTAGGGTGGGCATGTAGACGTGGGTGTCAGTGGTGTAGCTGTGCTTCAGGAGGGCGTTTCTCAGTCAGTCCAAGTTCTGTTGTAGTGTGAGACACAGATACTGAGGCTGAATGTGGTCTCTGATCTCCGCAGTGCAGCAACACCTCCAGAGTGTTCCTGAGATCGTTTTACTGATGTTCATCATCAGACTTCAACAATGCTGAGGCTCACACACCTCTCTTTTCCCCTCCTCATGGGTCAGGTTCTCTTCATCTGGGTGCAGAGGTCTGAATCTGTCCTCACAGATGTGTTTCTATTGAGGTGGAACATCAGCGCTATGCTTCAAACACAGAAACGAATCGTCCTCCAAACCAAAGGAAACATCCACCCCAGGATTTTGTTCCGACTGCATGGACGACTCTGCTGCAGCCTTCCATTATAATTCCGCTATACTATATACAATGTTTTTGAGAGAGTGTGTGAGTGTGTGTGGGGACTTACAGCAGATGTGGAGATGGATATTCCTAGCAGTGAGTATCTCTGAGGGCAGGTGTCCGTCTCCTGCATGATCGTCTGCAGCGGCCCTCCTAACCCACAGCAGTCAAACTATACACACACACACACACACAGGCTCTTACACCTCAGCAGGGTTGAACAGCAGTGTGTGTGTGTGTGCACATGTGTGAATGTGTGTGAGCATGTGTATAAGGCTTGTACAGTGTTGTGGAACAGTCGGAGGATGACGGCACGGATCCCGTCTTTCTTGATGAGGTACTGGGCGTACACAGTGGCGTAGAACTCACCCACATGGTTGGAGAACTGAAAATACACACACATACACACAAAAACATTATGACATCATAAAGGCAGTCAGCAAAAAAAACATGCACATGATAAGTACAAGTAACGTGTGTGTGTGTGTGTGTGTGTGCGATATACCTCTCTGATGTAAACGAAGGAAAGGACGCCAGCGATGATGGTCAGTGTAGCTAGAAAGGTCAGCAGGCTGCAGTACTGAGACACATCAAAAGAGACAAGCTTAACTCGCATACATCTCTAACCCTAACCCTAGTCATCCAACCATCCGTCATCCAACTATCCGTCATCCAACTATCCGTCATCCAACCATCCACCTTCCATCATCCAACCAGCCATCATTCAACAATCCACGTTCCATCTCCAACCATCCACCTTTCGTCATCCAACCATCCGACCATCCACCTTCCATCATCCAACCATCCACCTTCCGTCATCCAACCATCCGACCATCCACCTTCCATCATCCAACCATCCACCTTCCGTCATCCAACCATCCGACCATCCACCTTCCATCATCCAACCATCCAACCATCCACCTTCCATCATCCAACCATCCAACCATCTACCTTCCATCATCCAACCATTTTACCTTCCATCATCCAATCATACATTCTTCATTCTCTTGACACTAACTGGGTTAATGGTACCTCTGAGTCTAACTCCTCTGCTGGAAGTTGAGTAATAGTGCTCATATCTTCTTCTGTTAGAAGTGTGTAGCTCTGCTTAGTGTGTGTGTGTGTGTGTGTGTGTGTGTCCTCACCACACCCAGTGCTGTTTTATTTTCACTGCAGGAACCGTAATCTCCAACAGCAGCAGTGATCAGAACCACAGCTCCTGCCGCCATCAGAACCGACACCACTGTGAGAGAGAGAGAGAGAGAGAGAGAGAGAGAGAGAATAAAAAGGGAACCAGTGTTCTAGACTCTCTGAGGAAATGAGGAACCACAGTTCCAACATTCACTCTTTTACTGATAAACACAGCAACTCACCAACAACAAAGTGCTCAGTCTTCAAGTCCATGTTGAGAGGACCTTCAGCACTGAACCTCAGATATAACCCCCCACAGAATAATGCCATGCCAACCAGCTGGGTGAGAGACAGAGAGAGAACGGGGGCGGGGTCACTGCAGTGTTACAGTGACTACAGAGCAATGGCAGAGAATTTGGGTTAAGAAAGTAAAACTGTCTGGCTAACAGGCTACTAACCACGAACAGCAGATTTAACAGGACCAGCAGGACTTTGCACACCTGTCCACATCCACCCAGAGCCATGATTGCCTCACTTCCTGTTTATCCTTGAGAACACCTGGAACAGAGAGAAACACTCAGGAACAGTGGCCTCATTATCAGAGGTGGGTGCAGATACGTCACCCTCCCCACCCACCCACACATATCACCAAACATTTGATGCTCAGTCAGATCTCTGATTGGCAGTGGATCAGACCTCTGCAGTCTCCTCTGTACTCAGGCTGCTTCCTCTGCATGTTCTTGAGAACACAGCTGTTATCAGGTTGGCAGGTTCTTTCATCTCTAGCTTTATGAATTATGTTCTCTAAATGAATCTGTATGATGAATTTATGCCTCTTGATGCAAAGCCGTGCCTGAGTGAAGCAGACGAGTCCTTTTTTAAGTGCCACCAGTGTACAAGTGAGTGTATAACCTAGTGTAGAAGTGAGTATAGAATTCTGTGTGAATGTGTAGAAGTGTAGATGTGTAGAAGTGTAGCAGTGCTAAAGAACAGGAATAAGTGAGTGTAAAAGGGAGTGCTATTGTGTAGGAGTGAGTTAATTAGAGTGAGTCCGTTTCAGTGGACCCTTTACAGACTGGTTAAGAGGACAGAGGCAGAAAGCGGGGGACGCTGACGGGCAGATTTTAGTTTTGTCTGGAGGACAACATAAAAAACGTGGCTCTCAGCAAAGTGGCGTCTGTAGACATACCGTGCTGCTGCAGTGTATCAGTGTGTGTCTGGTTTTTGATACAGCTCAGGCTGTAGAACACAGAGCTGCTGTGGGTCCAGCTGTTTCAGAGCTACAGCGCTGAGGGGCAGCAGAACACCCTGAAGCTGGACTGCCTCATTTTTATGCTTCTACGAGACACAAAGTGACCTGCCAACAAATTTTCATGACGTGTGTGTGTGTGTGTGCGTGTGCGTGTGCGTGTTCAGATCAGGCAAGTTGCAGCAGGAAGGCCAAACCCACTCACACAGCAGACAGTTCACCAAATAATTCCCTCCCTAGCCTCCAGCACTCTCTGCTCTCGCGCACATCTGGCAGCTGTGGTTGACCTGCTTCCTTTACTGGCCTGAGGGTTTCAGTCAGTTCAGTCAGTGATCAAGGAAATCCTGTCAGATGAGCTCTGGTTAGCGTCAGCCTACAGTGCAGCACTGTGACCCACAGCCGCTCCTCCCCTTCGGTCTTCTTTATCTTCACTGTTCTAAAGACATTTCGTCCGTTTTCTGAAAGATTTCGGTCAGATTAGCTCTCACTTCTACACACGCTTATTAAAGCTGCCCGTCTGCTGCTTTTCCACTGCGGGACTGATGGAGGATGCTCTCAGCCTGCTCTCTGTAGCAGCCAATCAGCGCCGTTTTCCGCAAAAGCGAAACTAAAGCCTGGGGTGTTCGGACCTGTTCGGACCTGTTCGGACCTGGTTCTTCACCATTGGTTAATACTGCGGGTAATGAGGTTCTCTGGTAGCCGCATATTCGCAGTTAACACCACTTACCGAACACACCAGACAGCCCCCCCCCCCCCCCCCCCCACACACACACACACACACACACACACACACACACACAGATACTTACCGGATGATGGTCTTCAGTGTGTTAAACTCTCGCAGAGAGTGTGAGAGTGAGTGTGAGAGAGAGTGAGAGTGAGTGTGAGAGAGAGTGAGAGTGTGTGAGAGTGTGTATCCAGGCCTGTATGCTGCGATGTTCTGACTACAGCTTATCTACTGTATACTTCCACTACACAATACATGCCCCGCCCCCTCTGTGCTCCAATTGGTCGATACCTCTCCCCCGTCCAGCAGCTCCGCTCTGATTGGCCTGCCCTGAGCACTGTTGTCTTTCTCCACACTTCAGTTTCATTTCTTCAGAATCCAAACCCAGAGTTTCGGTTTTAGTTTTAGAGAAACGGAGAGACTGCAACACACACACACACACACACACACACACACACACACACACACACACACACACACATTCATCCAACACACACACACATTCATCCAACACACACACACACACACACACACACACACACATTCATCCAACACACACACACATTCATCCAACACACACACACACACACACATTCATCCAACACACACACACACATTCATCCAACACACACACACACACACACACATTCATCCAACACACACACACACATTCATCCAACACACACACACACACACACACACACACATTCATCCAACACACACACACACACACACACACACACATTCATCCAACACACACACACATTCATCCAACACACACACACACACACATTCATCCAACACACACACACACACACACACACATTCATCCAACACACACACACACACACACATTCATCCAACACACACACACACACACATTCATCCAACACACACACACATTCATCCAACACACACACACACACACACACACACATTCATCCAACACACACACACACATTCATCCAACACACACACACTCACACACACACACACATTCATTCAACACACACACACACACACTCACACACACATTCATCCAACACACACACACACACACACACACACATTCATCCAACACACACACACTTTCATCCAACACACACACACACACACACATTCATCCAACACACACTCACTCACACACACACACACACACACATTCATCCAACACACACACACACATTCATCCAACACACACACACACACACACACACACATTCATCCAACACACACACACACACACACATTCATCCAACACACACACACACACACTCACACACACACACTCATCCAACACACACACACACACATTCATCCAACACACACACTCACACACACACATTCATCCAACACACACACACACTCACACACACACACACACATTCATCCAACACACACACACACACATTCATCCAACACACACACACACTCACACACACACACACATTCATCCAACACACACACACACACACACATTCATCCAACACACACACACATTCATCCAACACACACTCACACACGCATACACACATTCATCCAACACACACACACACACACATTAATCCTATACACCCACACACACATTCATCCCACAAACACACATTCATTTAATCACATACACACACATTCATCCCCGCACACACACACATTAATCACACACACACACATTAACCACATGCACACATAAATCACACGCACACACACACCCCGGAGATTGGCTGACTGTGAAATTACTTGGCTGTGTGATTGGCTGACTGTGTGATTTGTTGGCTGTGTGATTGGCTAACTGTGTGATTGGCTGACTGTGTGATTGGCTGACTGTGTAATTAGCTGACTGTGTAATTAACTGACTGTGTGATTGGCTGACTGTGTAATTAGCTGACTGTGTAATTAACTGACTGTGTGATTGGCTGACTGTGTAATTAGCTGACTGTGTAATTAACTGACTGTGTGATTGGCTGACTGCATAATTAGCTGACTGTGTGATTAGCTGACTGTGTAATTAGCTGACTGTGTAATTAACTGACTGTGTAATTAACTGACTGTGTGATTGGCTGACTGTGTGATTGGCTGACTGCATAATTAGCTGACTGTGTGATTAGCTGACTGTGTAATTAGCTGACTGTGTGATTAACTGACTGTGTGATTGGCTGACTGTGTGATTGGCTGACTGCATAATTAGCTGACTGTGTGATTAGCTGACTGTGTAATTAGCTGACTGTGTGATTAACTGACTGTGTGATTGGCTGACTGTGTGATTAGCTGACTGTGTAATTAGCTGACTGTGTAATTAACTGACTGTGTGATTGGCTGACTGTGTGATTAGCTGACTGTGTAATTAGCTGACTGTGTAATTAGCTGACTGTGTGATTAACTGACTGTGTGATTAGCTGACTGTGTAATTAACTGTGATTGGCTGACTGTGTGATTAGCTGACTGTGTAATTAGCTGACTGTGTAATTAACTGTGATTGGCTGACTGTGTGATTAGCTGACTGTGTAATTAACTGTGATTGGCTGACTGTGTGATTAGCTGACTGTGTGATTAGCTGACTGTGTAATTAACTGTGATTGGCTGACTGCGTAATTAGCTGACTGCTCCTTTGAAATACATTACAGGTGTACTCTGAAACCCTGCAGCTCTGCAATGACGTGTTCAATTCAGCAGTATGAGCTGCAGCCTGAATGAGTGTAATGGTAAGACTGCCCTCTGGTGGTCAGAGCTGGTAAGAACTAGTGACTCTTAACCAGTTGACCTGCTTCGTTTGAGTCATAGAGGCAAAGCCTGTATTAGCCTGGGTAAAACTGTTAGCTAGGGTTAGCCTGGGTAAAACTGTTAGCTAGGGTTAGCCTGTATTAGCCTGGGTAAAACTGTTAGCTAGGGTTAGCCTGTATTAGCCTGGGTAAAACTGTTAGCTAGGGTTAGCCTGTATTAGAGGTGGCCACTTTGTGCTGTTAATGTGCACAGATGATTTTTAAACATACACTCATATATATATATTTTTTTAATAATAGGCTAAAACACCAATAGTCTGCATACTTACACGTAACAGTGGACAGTGGATGTTTGGTCTTCTGTTTTGCATAAAACTTTATAGTCAAGTAGGTTAAAATGAACAATGGCAGATAAAATCTTTCTGAGCTCACTTACAAACGTTAAGGCTATTAAATCCAAACCACGCGTTCTGTTTTTCTGTAAATTCATTCTGAAATATTTAACATTTCAAACTGTAAACCTATGTTTATACTGCAGTTATGTCATCAGTTGTTTGGATTATCTTAACTACATTCCATATGTTTGTGAGTACTTATTTATTTCCCCCAGTGGAATTCTCCATATTATATATAGGACACAACAGTTCATTAGAGTGTGTCAGATAGTGCCACGTCATTGGCTGGTTTGGTCAGTTATCAGTTCATTTTTGTAACCAGGTTCATGATCAATAAAGTATCTATCGATCTGTCTAGCTCTCTATGCTCGTACACCCTGACGTGCTTAATCAGTGATTCACCCTTTACACGGTTTGTTAAAAAGATTTGTGTTGTTTGTGAGCAAGTGAGCAGTACAGTTACTTACCGTTACCACAGGAATCAAGAAGAACGGGACATGTTAGTCCATTAGTACCATGTTAGCAACTTAGCATGCTAAAGCCCTTTTGCACTCAAAATATTATAGTTCAGTCAGACACGGTCCACTAAAAGTTTCTTTTGAGGTTCCTCCAAAAGTCATGGATGACAGGGTGTTAAACAGGGTGTTAAACAGGGTGTTAAACAGGGCATTAAACAGGGTGTTACACAGGGTGTTACACAGGGTGTTAAACAGGGTGTTAAACAGGGTGTTACACAGGGTGTTAAACAGGGTGTTAAACAGGGTGTTAAACAGGGCATTAAACAGGGTGTTACACAGGGTGTTAAACAGGGCGTTAAACAGGGTGTTAAACAGGGTGTTACACAGGATATTACACAGGGTGTTAAACAGGGTGTTAAACAGGGTGTTAAAACAGAACATTCTCAGCAGGATTGACGGCAGATCCTTCAGTTCTAAATCTGAATTGAATTAATTCCTGTGTTCTCACTTTAAAACTCCACCAGAGAACCAGAACACAGCTGCTTCACCACTTTAGCACAGCAGCCCCTCTTACAACAAGGTAAAACACACACACACACACACACAGGATGTTAAAAATTAGTGTTAGAGTGTTACATTATTACAGCGTTTGTGTTGGAGTAAGTTGTTGGAATAACCATTGGAGTAAACTGATGGAGTAAACTGATGGAGTAAACTGCTGGAGTAAACTGCTGGAGTAAACCGCTGGAGTAAACCGATGGAGTAAACCAATGGAGTAAACTATTGGAGTAACCTATTGGAGTACACTGATGGAGTACACTGATGATGTACACTGATGGAGTACTCAGGCCTCTGGTAGGTGTAGGGAGTTGCTACAGCAGGACCCTCTCATTCTCTTAACCTTCATCAGCTGAAGTACACTTTAAGGTGCCCTCATCATTGAGCTGTGGAGCAGTGGAACTGAATGATGGAGCTCCAACCAGTACTTTTGGGCTGTGTTGGAGTGGCAGAACCTGAGGGCCTTAATTGATTTCAGAACCAGTGTTGGATTATTGATCTGATCACTGATTTCTGTTGATTTCTGTTAAAACTCTGCACCAGTGAACTCCGCTGACCAGCAGAGCAGACAGGCCAGGAAAAGAGTGGATGCAGCTTAGCAGAGTGTGAAGTGTGTGTATGTGTGTGTGTGTGTGTGTGTGCATTAAGGCAGTCTGTGATAGTAATCATCGTAAGGTTGGGTGATGTTGGTGGTCTGGGGGCGGGGGATAGAATAATCCTTATCCGGATCAATTTCCTATAACAAACAGAAACACTAGAGTTACTGATAACACAGTTAACCAATACAGTTAATTTATCAATCAATTAATCAATCAATCTGAGTGGTGCACATGTGATTGGGTGAATGATAGGTGTTGGTGAAAATGTGGGTGAGGCACTTACAGTCATGGAGAAGCTGGACTCATAGGGGGATCTAACTCCTGGCTCCACCCCCTTCCCTTTCCCTGCATAAACAATATTTAACCCACATCAGAGAAAAGAAGAGAGCAGAAATTACACTGTTTCCATCAATAGCTTCATCTACAGTATCACAGCTTCATCTACAGTATCACAGCTTCATCTACTGTATCACAGCTTCATGTACAGTATCACAACTTCATCTACAGTATCACAGCTTCATCTACAGTATCAGTTTCATCTACAGTATCACAACTTCATCTACAGTATCACAACTTCATCTACAGTATCACAGCTTCATCTACAGTATCAGTTTCATCTACAGTATCACAGCTTCATCTATAGTATCACAGCTTCATCTACTGTATCACAGCTTCATCTACAATATCACAGCTTAATCTACAGTATCACAGCTTCATCTACTGTATCACAGCTTCATCTGCAGTATCACAGCTTCATCTACTGTATCACAGCTTCATCTACAATATCACAGCTTCATCTACTGTATCACAGCTTCATCTACAGTATCAGCTTCATCTACAGTATCACAACTTCATCTACAGTATCACAGCTTCATCTACAGTATCAGTTTCATCTACAGTATCACAACTTCATCTACAGTATCACAGCTTCATCTACAGTATCAGTTTCATCTACAGTATCACAGCTTCATCTATAGTATCACAGCTTCATCTACTGTATCACAGCTTTATCTACAATATCACAGCTTCATCTACAGTATCACAGCTTCATCTACTGTATCACAGCTTCATCTACAGTATCAGCTTCATCTACAATATCACAGCTTCATCTATAGTATCACAGCTTCATCTACAGTATCAGCTTCATCTACAATAGCACAGCTTCATCTACAGTATCACAGCTTCATCTACTGTATCACAGCTTCATCTACAATATCACAGCTTCATCTACAGTATCACAGCTTCATCTACTGTATCACAGCTTCATCTACAATATCACAGCTTCATCTGCAGTATCAGTTTCATCTACTGTATCACAGCTTCATCAACAGTATCACAGCTTCATCTGCAGTATCACAGCTTCATCTACTGTATCACAGCTTCATCTATAGTATCACAGCTTCATCAACAGTATCACAGCTTCATCTACAATATCACAGCTTCATCTACTGTATAACAGTTTCATCTACCATATCATAGCTTCATCTACAGTATCACAGCTTCATCTACAGTATCACAGCTTCATCTACAATATCACAGCTTCATCTACTGTATAACAGTTTCATCTACCATATCATAGCTTCATCTACAGTATCACAGCTTCATCTGCAGTATCACAGTTTCATCTACAGTATCACAGCTTCATCTACAGTATCACAGCTTCGTCTACTGTATCACAGCTTCATCTACAATATCACAGCTTTGTCTACTGTATCACAGCTTCATCTACAGTATTGCAGCTTCATCTAATGTATCACAACTTCATCTACAATATCACAGCTTTGTCTGCAGTATCACAGCTTCATCTACTGTATCACAACTTTAGCTGCAGTATTGCAGCTTCATCTAATGTATCACAGCTTCATCTACTGTATCACAGCTTCATCTAATGTATCACAGCTTCATCTACTGTATCACAGCTTCATCTGCAGTATCACAGCTTCATCTACTGTATCACAGCTTCATCTGCAGTATCACAGCTTCATCTACTGGATCACAGCTTCATTTACAGTATCACTGCTTCATCTACTGGATCACAGCTTCATTTACAGTATCACTGCTTCATCTACAATATAACATTATATGTATTCACACATAATTGTATGAGTAATTATAATCTATTGTATGTAATTAATTTGTGTGTGTGTGTGTGTGTGTTCCTCTCACTTTTTCTCTCTTTGGGATCAGGGTTATAACCTCGGTTGTCCATCCCGGTTTTGTGGACGTGAAAGTTGGGCAGGTCACTCATCGGGCTGGTCCAGCCTGTGACATCCGGCATTTGGTTTTTCGCTGCTTGCCGGCCACAGAACACAGAGCAGACCTGATTGAAACCATGCCCTAGAAGCAGGACCCAGCCATTAGCAGTTAGCGCTATGCTAATGACAGGATCATCCCAGCTTGGACGGTGGCCCATCTCTCGGTTGCCATGGGTGAGCAGGGTGATCCACACTACCCAGACAGCGACACTGAGCAGCAGAGTAACACTCAGCAGTGCCCCCTGCAGCTTCCCG
Source organism: Salminus brasiliensis (assembly GCF_030463535.1). Classification (NCBI taxonomy): domain Eukaryota; kingdom Metazoa; phylum Chordata; class Actinopteri; order Characiformes; family Bryconidae; genus Salminus; species Salminus brasiliensis. Next base: position 97,471 of record NC_132880.1, read on the forward strand.
TGGTACTGCTGTGACCGCAAGGTGCTGGAGCTGTGTGTGAGAAGGAGCAGAATTAACATATTTTATAATTAAGACGTTTAAACAGAATGAAGACGTATTTAATTACAGTTCATCTCTCAGTGAGGAGCGGACAGATCGTTCTCCTCACATCTGTTTTAGTACTTTTCAGGTCGAAATTGATGGTGTTGTTTTGGTTCAGCTGTTGGAGCTTTACTGTAGATCACTCCTCTCACTCTGGAGCTGCTTTACTGTAGATCACTCCTCTTACTCTGGAGCTGCTTTACTGTAGATCACTCCTCTCACTCTGGAGCTACTGCTTTACTGTAGATCACTCCTCTCACTCTGGAGCTGCTTTACTGTAGATCACTCCTCTCACTCTGGGGCTGCTCTACTGTAGATCACTCCTCTTACTCTGGAGCTGCTTTACTGTAGATCACTCCTCTCACTCTGGAGCTGCTTTACTGTAGATCACTCCTCTCACTCTGGAGCTGCTTTACTGTAGATCACTCCTCTCACTCTGGAGCTGCTTTACTGTAGATCACTCCTCTCACTCTGGAGCTGCTTTACTGTAGATCACTCCTCTTACTCTGGAGCTACTTTACTGTAGATCACTCCTCTCATTCTGGAGCTGCTTTACTGTAGGTCACTCCTCTCACTCTGGAGCTACTGCTTTACTGTAGATCACTCCTCTCACTCTGGAGCTGCTTTACTGTAGATCACTCCTCTCACTCTAGAGCTACTGCTTTACTGTAGATCACTCCTCTCACTCTGGAGCCGCTTTACTGTAGATCACTCCTCTCACTCTGGAGCTGCTTTACTGTAGATCACTCCTCTTACTCTGGAGCTGCTTTACTGTAGATCACTCCTCTCACTCTGGAGCTGCTTTACTGTAGATCACTCCTCTCACTCTGGAGCTGCTTTACTGTAGATCACTCCTCTCACTGTGGAGCTACTGCTTTACTGTAGATCACTCATCTCACTCTGGAGCTACAGCTTTACTGTAGATCACTCCTCTCACTCTGGAGCTACTGCTTTACTGTAGATCACTCATCTCACTCTGGAGCTACAGCTTTACTGTAGATCACTCATCTCACTCTGGAGCTACAGCTTTACTGTAGATCACTCCTCTCACTCTGGAGATACAGTGTTTTATTTTAAACCAAAAAAAGGGAAGAACCAAGTCCAGCGCACTGCAGCTCCTGTGCTGAGAAATACTTGATGGCGCCAGAAGTTACTTGGTATGACCGAATTACCAATTTCAATGTTAAACCACAGATAATAACCATAGTGTCCAAAAGTATCCAGACAGCCCTTGTAGTGTTCTGATTGTTCCAACATTTAGTGTAAAGCCTTCCCAGAAGAGTAGAGACTGTCACTGCAGTTATAGAGAGACAAACCCCTGGATAATGCCCTTCATTTCAGGAGGTGTTCTGGAGGAGCAGTGTCTGGATACTTTTGGAGCGTTTGTAACTGAAACAGTGTTTTCAAGCCACAGCCGACACTCCTTCAGTTCCTAACATTATAAAACAGGGTACCTTTTAAAGGATCTGTAGTTAATTGGGATATGAGTTTACCCACCTGTTGGAGGCGCAATGGCACAGGAGGCGCAGCGACAGCACTGTGGCCACAGCCAGCAGGACCATCACATAAATCAGCAGCATCACGAACTCCTCTTGAGAGTACCAGCACGGATGTCCGTCACGCACCTGCACCACCAGCAGCCACTCCACAGCTATCACTGCCTGCACCAGCGCCAAGACCAGCGCCACCCCAAGCTCTGTCCAGCCGCTGCGCCCCCTGCAGCCCTGCACTGCAAGCACCCGCGCCAGCAGACACGCGAATGCCAGGCCAAACAGCACACCGAACAGGAAGACCCGCACCGGGCATGTCCACTCTGTCAGCCCCACCACAAAGGAGTATGGCAGTGCGAAGATCCCTGCCACGGCGAGCAGGAACAGCGCAGTGGATGCACACGTTGCTCTGCATGCCACCGTTTGCCCGCAGGGGCTGCATGCACACACCAACCGGAGCAGCACTCCCAGCAGCAGTGCCACACTGGTCAGGAAACCCAGCAGAGTCAGCGCCTGCACTGCCACGCCCCATGCAGACTGCACATCACACAGGAAGTGGAATTTGGGGTTCAGATCGGCACCACAGCCTGGGGGTGCTGTGAAGTTATTACTGTTCTGTCCCACAGAACGTTCACCCAGAGTGAGGAGGAGGATGGTGAGGACGAAGGATGTTCTAGTATGTAAATCCATCTCTCTGCAGAGCTCTCTCTCTCTCTCTCTCTCTCTGTGGTAGATCCTCTCTTGATCTCAGGCCTTCCTCCTGCATTCAGAGAGAGAGAGAGAGAGAGAGACAGAGAGAGAGAGAGAGGGAGAGAGAGAGAGAGAGAGAGACAGAGAGAGAGAGACAGAGAGAGAGAGAGAAAGGTTAGATTAGGTCCAGAGTTGCTTCCTGTAGTTAAATGACAGGCAGAGAGAGCGAGTGGGCGACCGAAACACTGATCACTCCACTGATATCCTCTCCTCACTTCCTGCTGCACACAAAAGACCTGTGTTCAGTGTGTGTGTGTGTGTGTGTGTGTGTGTGTGTGTGTGTGTAAGTGTAAGAGAGAGAGAGAGAGAGAAAGATCATTTATCTCTTACTGCCATTTTAACCAACACTGAACACCTGATATTAAACCGATGCAGCAGCAATCTGGTCAAATTTAATCAAACACCACCCGTACATATGCTACTAAGCCGAGACTTACCCCTCACTCACCCCTCACTCACCCCCACTCAGCTCTCACTCACCCCTCATCCCGCCCTCACTCAGCCCTCACTCACTCCTCACTCAGCCCTCACTCAGCCCTTACTCACCCCTCAATCAGCCCTCATCCCGCTCTCACTCACCCCTCACTCACCCCTCATTCCGCTCTCACTCAGCCCTCACTCACCCCTCAGTCAGCCCTCACTCAGCCCTCATCCCGCTCTTACTCACCCCTCACTCACCTCAGATGAACGTGGATTAGAGAAGTCTGTAACTCAGGATGTTCAGTCCATACTGTCTGGACTCCTTCTATTCCCTGATGGTCTTCACATTTCCTGCCCAAAGAGACGTTTTACCAGCGAGCTACTGCGGCAGAGCCCAACTCACACTTAACTCTAACTCTCTCTCTCTCTCTCTCTCTCTCTCTCTCTCTCTCTCTTCTTCACTTCCTGGAAGAGGAAGAAACAAAGGAGAGAGCGTGAAAAGGGGAGGGAATGAAGGGAGGGTGAATGGTCTTTCCCTGTGTGCCATCAGGACCTTCCTCTGATCCAGAACACAGGAGCACAGCTCATCTTTAATCCTCTTCAGTTCAGTTCATGTCAGTGTTCTCTTCACAGAAGTGTGTGTTTATTGAGGGGTGAGATGTGAAGTGTGTGTTTATTGAGGGGTGAGATGTGAAGTGTGTGTTTAATGAGGGGTGAGGTGTGAAGTGTGTGTTTGGTTGGAGTGAGATGTGAAGTGTGTGTTTATTGAGGGGTGAGATGTGAAGTGTGTGTTTATTGAGGGGTGAGATGTGAAGTGTGTGTTTAGTCGGGGTGAGATGTGAAGTGTGTTTGGTCGGGGTGAGATGTGTAGTGTGTGTTTATTGAGGGGTGAGATGTGAAGTGTGTGTTTAATGAGGGGTGAGGTGTGAAGTGTGTGTTTGGTTGGAGTGAGGTGTGAAGTGTGTGTTTGGTTGGAGTGAGATGTGAAGTGTGTGTTTGGTCGGGGTGAGATGTGTAGTGTGTGTTTATTGAGGGGTGAGATGTGAAGTGTGTGTTTAATGAGGGGTGAGATGTGTAGTGTGTGTTTGGCCGGGGTGAGATGTGAAGTGTGTGTTAAGTGAGGGATGAGCTCTTTCCTGGAGCCGAGGTGGTGGAACAGACCCTTCTTTTTGTGAAGCATCTAGGTCAGAGGTCACACTGAGCCTCTGTGAATAAGGTTTCACAGGTTGTTGTCTTTTAGGAGTGTTTTTTGTTTTTTGTTTATTTGTTTGGAAAATGGAGCATTTCTGCGTCTGTTGATCAGATCGTGGAACAGATGTTTTAACTATTCTCAGATTTCTATTGTGTGTGTGTGTGTGTGTGTGTGCCAGTTGCCAGAAGCGATTTTAGTCACCCATCAGCAAAACGCACACAGGAGTGTTTAATCAAATCAGGCCGCAAGCACACACACACACACATAGGAACAGATACTCACCTTTTCAAAACACTGAATCACAGTTGATCCATATGTGTGTGTGCGCGTGTGTGGCCTGATTTGATTAAACACTCCTGTGTGCATTTTGCTGATGGGTGACTGAAATCACCCAAGTGTGTGTGAGATTGTATGCTGAAAACTTGTTGGAGCTTGCTGTAATTAGTGTTTATTGAGGGGTGAGATGTGAAGTGTGTGTTTGGTTGGAGTGAGATCTGAAGTGTGTGTTTACTGAGGGGTGAGATGTGAAGTGTGTGTTTAATGAGGGGTGAGATGTGTAATGTGTGTTTGGTCGGGTGAGATGTGAAGTGTGTGTTTGGTCGGGTGAGATGTGAAGTGTGTGTTTGGTTGGGGTGAGATGTATAGCATGAGATGTGAAGTCAGTGTTAAGTGAGGAGTGAGATGTGTAGTGTGTGTTTGGTTGGGGTGAGATGTGAAGTGTGTGTTTGATCAGGGTGAGATATGTAGTGTGTGTTTGGTCGGGGTGAGATGTGAAGTGTGTGTTTAATGAGGGGTGAGATGTGAAGTGTGTGTTTGGTCGGGGTGAGGGGAGAAGTGTGTTTAATGAGGGGTGAGATGTGAAGTGTGTGTTTGGTCGGGTGAGATGTGAAGTGTGTGTTTGGTCGGGTGAGATGTGAAGTGTGTGTTTGGTTGGGGTGAGATGTATAGCATGAGATGTGAAGTCAGTGTTAAGTGAGGAGTGAGATGTGTAGTGTGTGTTTGGTCGGGGTGAGATTTGAAGTGTGTGTTTGGTTGGGGTGAGATGTGAAGTGTGTGTTTGATCAGGGTGAGATATGTAGTGTGTGTTTGGTCGGGGTGAGATGTGAAGTGTGTGTTTAATGAGGGGTGAGATGTGAAGTGTGTGTTTGGTCGGGGTGAGGGGAGAAGTGTGTTTAATGAGGGGTGAGATGTGAAGTGTGTGTTTGGTCGGGTGAGATGTGAAGTGTGTGTTTGGTTAGAGTGAGATGTGAAGTGTGTGTTTAATGAGGGGTGAGATGTATAGCATGAGGTGTGAAGTCAGTGTTAAATGAGGGGTGAGATGTGTAGTGTGTGTTTGTTCGGGGTGAGATGTGAAGTGTGTGTTTAGTGAGGGGTGAGATGTGAAGTGTGTGTTTAGTGAGTGGTGAGATGTGTAGTGTGTGTTTGTTCGGGGTGAGATGTGAAGTGTGTGTTTAGTGAGGGGTGAGATGTGAAGTGTGTGTTTAGTGAGTGGTGAGATGTGAAGTGTGTGTTTAGTGAGGGGTGAGATGTGAAGTGTGTGTTTGGTCGGGGTGAGATGTGAGGTGTGTGATTTGTCAGGGTGAGATGGGGATGAAGGGAGGGGTTCAGTGATGTGGAGTCTGGGTTTGATTGAAGTGGTTTATTGTGTTCATACCTTATTAAGCATATTTCATCATAAAAACAGAGAGAAATTCTTAAACACAGAAACTGATTCTACGCTGAACTGGACAGACGGGCGATCACATTAAGGAGAGGGGTGTGTTTGGTGGACGGACTCTACGAGGCCAGGTTTTAGTATCTGTACAGTTTCTCATTAATATTCAGTCTTTACGCCTCGTTTACACTACAGCAACAACACCCCCAGAACTGCACACTCACTACAGTCACTAGGGGGCGATGCTGATCATCAGCTGGCATTGGTGCTATGTTGAGTGGAGTTGAGGAGAGGAGAAGTGTCGGAAGGGAGGTAGGGTCATCTTAACACAACGGATAGAAATCAGTATAAAATATTATATGATAATAATAATAATAATAATAATATATCAATATGTGTGCACTGATATCAGTCCCTTATAGTGGTACACACACAGCAGGGTGTAAATGCACACCAGTGATAGGGGGAGGACTGAATGGGCAGGATCTGACAGAGTGGGCGGAGTCAAAGGCGGTGAAGAAGAGGAGGCCGAGTTTTAAATGATGCCGTATTTGGCCAGGTCGCTGAGCTCCATGTCTCCAAACGCCTCCCAGGGACACACGACTGTGAAATCTGAGAAACACGGAGAGAAAAGAAGCGTTCAGTATTTCTGCCCCAATAGGGGTCCTAAAGAGGGACCACCAAATACCCCACCCAACATCCCACCCACTGTCCCGCCTGGAGGTCTTCAATACAGAGCTAACACATTCTTTAGACTAGGACTTATTTTCTCCAACGAGTTTGGAGAAAAGGAAAATGCTCACCTGTGCCGAGACCCTCCATTCCTGGAATGTCGTCACCAAACCTGAGTGAAGGAAGTGAGAGAAGGTCAGTGACGAACTGTAGAGCAGCCGGAGAACAGCACCCTCGACGTCGACAGTTCTAATTGGTTTAGGTTTATTATTCTGGATTTGGAACCTCGCTGTTGTTGTTGATGATTAATTCTCTTTTTTTTAATATATATATAATATTCATTATTCATTATTTTAATTACTGTTTTAATGCGTGTGTGTGTGTGTGTGTGAGACCCACCCTTTCTGTCCGGGTTTTGGGGCTTTGCTCTTGAATGTGCGGGTCTGCCTCTGTTTGAATTTAGGCGGGCCCTTTTTGGGGGTGGTGGGTCCAGCTCCACCTGCTGGAGCTGCCAGGGCACTGCTTGCTGGCGCAGAGTTCATCCCGGACCGAACCTCCGTCAGCTTTAGAGAGAGAGAAAGAGACGCTAAAGGGTGATTCTCATCCGAAACAATTAATAGAGGGCGGGTGGAGGTGGAGGTGGAGGTGGCTGTACTGTGATGTCAGTATTGCTCTCTGTTGCCCCTGGTGCCCTGCAGTAATCCGGATTAGCAATAAAGCTAATCTCAGGCATTAGCAATGAGCTCTGCTGATTGACACTCTGAGTAATTGTTCTACTTTAGGTTTGTAAATCTGTCCTGAGTGTGTGTGTGTGTGTGTGTGTGTGTGTGTTTGTGTGTGTGTGCAGGTTTTACAGGTAAAGGTCAGAGGTCGTGGTTGTGCCTGCTGCAGGCTTCTGTAGGATTGAGGGATTAGCACTAGTGCTAGAGTTCTGATCCACTCTGATGTCAGTGTGGGAAATATGGAGAGTAATTCCAGAAACACGGAGAGAACTCTCTGTCTCACACCAGCATACACTCCTGCACACAGCTAATGCTAAAGGCTAATTTACAGCTCTTCAAGAGAAGCCTGACTGTGTATCTGTTGGTGAGAGTGACACACACTCTCATACTCTCACACTGCTTTGCCTGCACACTCTCAAACTCACATTCTCACTGCCTCACTCTCACTCACTCTCTGAAATTCCCACTCTTTCACACTATCAAGCTCATACACTGCATCTCATCTCAGCAGGATCTTCTGTTTACTGATGCTGATGTGTTTGAGTGTGTGTAGTGTGTACTTGGAGTGTGTTCAGAGTGTGTGAAGCCCCCCCCCCCCCCCGCCCTCCTGATCTGATTAAAGTATTAAAGTCTTGGTGACTTAGAGTTGATCCTTTGATGCATGTGTGTGTGTGTGTGTGTGTGTGTGTGTGTGTTATGTAAGTGCAATCTTGAACACACTTAACACTGTTTTATTACCTGACCTACAGCACACACACACACACACACACACAGACAGTGACTCTGTGGTGTGTTTCTCAGAATCACTGCAGTGAAGTCTAATTAACCTGAGACTGACTCAGTCTGATCAAACCCACCCATAACATCAGATCATAATTCAGCCCAGTTCACACTGCTCTCTCTCTCCCTCTCCCTCTCTCTCTCTCTCTTTCTTTCTGCCGTAAATAACACTTCTACACAATCTACACAACACACTGCAGAATGCCCTGTACAAATGCCTTCACACACATCTGTTTAGACCACTGTATAACACTCTGTATAACACCCTGTATAACCACTGTATAACACCCTGTATAACCACTGTATAACACTCTGTATAACACTCTGTATAACCACTGTATAGCACTCTGTAACCCACTGTATAACACCATGTAAACCACTGTATAACACTCTGTATAACACCCTGTATAACCACTGTATAACACTCTGTATAACCACTGTATAGCACCCTGTAACCCACTGTATAACACCATGTAAACCACTGTATAACACTCTGTATAACACCCTGTATAACCACTGTATAACACCCTGTATAACCACTGTATAACACCATGTAAACCACTGTATAGCACTCTGTATAACACCCTGTATAACCACTGTATAACACCCTGTATAACCACTGTATAACACCATGTAAACCACTGTATAACACTCTGTATAACACCCTGTATAACCACTGTATAACACCCTGTATAACCACTGTATAGCACCCTGTAACCCACTGTATAACACCCTGTAAACCACTGTATAACACTCTGTATAACACCCTGTATAACCACTGTATAACACCCTGTATAACCACTGTATAGCACCCTGTAACCCACTGTATAACACCCTGTAAACCACTGTATAGCACTCTGTATAACACCCTGTATAACCACTGTATAACACCCTGTATAACCACTGTATAACACCATGTAAACCACTGTATAACACTCTGTATAACACCCTGTATAACCACTGTATAACACCATGTAAACCACTGTATAACACCATGTAAACCACTGTATAACACCCTGTAAACCACTGTATAACACTCTGTATAACACCCTGTATAACACCCTGTATAACACTCTGTACACCACTGTAGACTGTATAGTACAGAACAGCTCTATATAACTGTATCACACAGACAGCAGTGAAGTGTGCATCTACAAAACACAGACTTTATAAACACACTAACTCGTACCTGCGTGTGTGTTATGACTCAGGTGAGCTGTTGGTGATCTTACCTGTCCGAGGTGTTCCTCTGGGAGGTCTCAGTAAGTGTGTGGACAGCAGTGTGTGTGTGTGTTAGTGTGTGTGGGGGGGTATAATGTCTGTCTTTTATACTCGTCTCCTAATCCCTCCATCCTTCTTTCCTTCTTTAACCATCACATGTTCCCAACCAAGGTCAGCCAAAACACACACGCACGCACACGCACACACACACACACACACACAAACATACACACCTGTTCTCTCTGTTCTCCCTGTTCTCTCTACCTGAGGATGGAAATAAGATTTTCATTAGACTCTGTTTAACTTAGTTTAGATGCTTGAGAGGTGTGTGTGTGTGTGTGTGTGTGTGTGTGTTGTTCTCAAGCCATGTGAGCTAGTCTGATAGCTGCTTTCATCTCCCCGTAACATGATAATACTACCAATTAGCCCTGGAGCTACACGGCTAAAGCAGCTAACAATTAATGTACTTGAATAGTCCCACCAATTAGCACTGGAGCTATGAGGCTAATGAAGCTAATAATTATCTGAAGCTTATACTTCACCATTTAGCTTTGTTGGTTCTGGGGTGTGAGGTGGACTGATATCAGGAGTTGGTTCTGGGGTGTGAGGTGGACTGATATCAGGAGTTGGTTCTGGGGTGTGAGGTGGACTGATATCAGGAGTTGGTTCTGGGGTGTGAGGTGGACTGATGTCAGGAGTTGGTTCTGGGGTGTGAGGTGGACTGATGTCAGGAGTTGGTTCTGGGGTGTGAGGTGGACTGATGTCAGGAGTTGGTTCTGGGGTGTGAGGTGGACTGATATCAGGAGTTGGTTCTGGGGTGTGAGGTGGACTGATATCAGGAGTTGGTTCTGGGGTGTGAGGTGGACTGATATCAGGAGTTGGTTCTGGAGTGTGAGGTGGACTGATGTCAGGAGTTGGTTCTGGGGTGTGAGGTGGACTGATATCAGGAGTTGGTTCTGGAGTGTGAGGTGGACTGATGTCAGGAGTTGGTTCTGGGGTGTGAGGTGGATTGATGTCAGGAGTTGGATCTGGGGTGTGAGGTGGATTGATGTCAGGAGTTGGATCTGGGGTGTGAGGTGGATTGATGTCAGGAGTTGGTTCTGGGGTGTGAGGTGGATTGATGTCAGGAGTTGGTTCTGGGGTGTGACGTGGACTGATGTCTTAGAGGAATTGCTGCTGTTATCAGTAACTAATTGGCTCAAGGTTGGTGCGTCACTAGCCGAGACTTTCCAGCTGAATCTCTGACCCACTCTGGAAGCCCTTATATAACCCTGTTTACACAGAACTGCGTCCAGCACTGCAGACTGTGAGGCTTCTTTAATACCCTGATGTCTGAAACTGCACTGGAAGCTGAACGTACAGAAGCTGTACTGTGCAGAAACCAAAACAGCATGTTACTGTGTTTGATGTCACTTTCAGAACACACTTTAATGTCACTGTATGATGTCACTCTTTTATGTGACTGTGTTGATGTCACTGTTTGATGTCACTGTTACAGGCTGTACATCAGTCTTCTTAAACTCCTAAACTGAGCTGCCCCCTGCTGTCTGCTTGGTGCTGATGCTAGTACATTTGTGGTAGGCTGCTCTTGCCGACCCATTGTATCCTGTTCCGTTGTATTACACCCTCCCATACAACTTTGCTGTGCTCCTCCTAACCCCTCCTTTCTTTTTCCTCTCTCTCTCTCTCTCTCTCTCTCTCTCTCTCTCTGTCTCTCTCTCTCTCTCTCTCTCTCTCTCTCTCTCTCTCTCTCCCTCTCTCTGAGACTCTGAGAGCTGAACACTCAGCTTTACACTGCAATTTATGAACCAGGCTTTAGAGCCCCAGATGCAGAACATCACAACACTTTGTGTGTGTGTGTGTGTGTGTGTGTGTGTGCATGTGAGGTTCTCTGTGATATTTTTGACCAAGAGAAACAAACAAACATAAAAAACAAGTAACAAATAAATAAATAATTAAGGAGTGGCTAGCATGTCTAGCTCAAGCCGTCTAAACTGAGCTCCAACTGAAAAAGTGTTAAAATCATAGAAAGTTTATGATTAAAGATTTGAACACTGAAAATACAGATAATTAATGTTAGAGAATGATAGACGATCCATAGAACCCTTCATCTCAGCCCTGCAGAGCCTGTAGAACAAGCAGATCAACCAAGTCCTGCATTATCTGACGTTCAAAC
>NC_132880.1:116128-133628 GCF_030463535.1 Salminus brasiliensis
ACTCCACACAAACACACTCACCATACCAACACACTCTACACTAACACACTACACACAAACAAACACCAACACACTCCACATTAACACACTCCACACCAACACACTCCACATCAACACACTCCACACCAACACACTCCACACCAACACACTCCACTCCAACACACTCCACACCAACACATTTCACTCCAACACATTTCACTCCAACACACTCCACACCAACACACTCCACATCAACACACTCCACATCAACACACTCTACTCCAACACACTCCACACAAACACACTCCACATCAACACAACACACTCCACACCAACACACTCCACACAAACACACTCCACACTAACACACTCCACACTAACACACTCCACTTCAACACACTCCACACCAACACACTCCACGCCAACACACTCTACGCCAACACACTCCACACAAACACACTCCACACAAACACACTTCACACTAACACACTCCACTCCACAAAACTCCACACCAACATACACTGCACCAACACACTCCACACAAACACACAACACACTCCACACTAACACACAACACCAACACACTCCACACAAACACACTCACCATACCAACACACTCTACACTAACACACTACACACAAACAAACACCAACACACTCCACATTAACACACTCCACACAAACACACACAACACCAATGCACTCCAGCAAATTCTACACGCCTGCACTCCACTCCAACACACTCCACATCAACACACTCCACATCAACACACTCTACTGCAACACACTCCACACCAACACATACCGTCAAATCCCAACAGCCTGTAAAAAGTATATTTTATTATTGACTTCATCACTGATTTCTGAGATCTGCTGATAGATGAAGGTGTGTCATTCTAATAGGGCTGAAGTGCTGCATTTGAATTATCTGGGTCTGTAAGGGCCCTGTACCTGTAAGGGTTCAGTCCACACCGCTGGTCACCAGCAGGGGGCCAAGGCGTTGTAGTAGGTTCAGTGGGTTGCTGGTTCAAACCTGGCTTCCTGCACACCAAGCAAAACCCATCCAGTTGTCCTTGTCCCCTGTTCACCTTTCTAATGATCCATTTCTCAGTTTATTTATTTCTCCCCGTTTAAAATAAATCAATAAACCAGGAGTTCTGCTCTTGGGTCCACCAACCCCCCATCCCATAACAGTACCGGTACCCACTGGTCATCTAACGACTCCTGCAGCTGCAAACGAAGCTCAGTGCACGGTCAGACTGCAGGAGGAGGATCTGCGGTCAGAAGGATTAGAGACTCCCAATTCAGAGGTCAACTCACACACACACACAGATCAGCCCATAGGTGTGTTTGTGGGGGTTTGATATCTGATTCCTCCACCAATCATACTCTGCCCACTGTGCTGAGCAGCTATAAACCCAGTGTGTGTGAGGGTGTGTGTGAGGGTGTGTGTGTGCTGGTCATTTTTGGTCAATCATCAGAACAGGACAGAAGATGAAGACATTCCTCTCTCTCTTGCTGCTGTCGGCTCTTATAGGCCTGTGCATGTGCACAGGTGAGTGTGTGAGTTTGTGTGTGTGTATTTAAATCAATTTACTTTTAAGTAACTGTGTGTGTGTATGTGTGTGTGTGTGTGTGTGTGTGTGCGCTGCAGGTGCTGATTCAGACACCAAGTCTGTAAGTGTGGGAAACTCTCCCAGTGAGGAAGGTAAGACTGACTCTGACTGTGGTGTAGCTGTGGTGTAACAGATGTAGCTGTGGTGTAACAGATGTAGCTGTGGAGTAACAGATGTAGCTGTGGTGTAACAGATGTAGCTGTGGAGTAACAGATGTAGCTGTGGAGTAACAGATGTAGCTGTGGTGTAACAGATGTAGCTGTGGAGTAACAGATGTAGCTGTGGTGTAACAGGTGTAGCTGTGGAGTAACATATGTAGCTGTGGTGTAACAGATGTAGCTGTGGAGTAACAGATGTAGCTGTGGTGTAACTGAAATTTTACTCAGATGATACTGTTAGTGTAACTGGGAAGTGTGTTGTACAGCTTGGCAGCATCAGCTCACTCACTGTTCACCCTCTATTCTCTCACTGTTCACCTTCTGTCCTCTCACTGTTCACCCTCTATTCTCTCACTATTCACCTTCTGTCCTCTCACTATTCACCTTCTGTCCTCTCACTGTTCACCCTCTATTCTCTCACTATTTACCCTCTGTCCTTTCACTGTTCACCTTCTGTCCTCTCACTGTTCACCCTCTATTCTCTCACTATTCACCTTCTGTCCTCTCACTATTCACCTTCTGTCCTCTCACTGTTCACCCTCTATTCTCTCACTGTTCACCTTCTGTCCTCTCACTATTCACCTTCTGTCCTCTCACTGTTCACCCTCTATTCTCTCACTATTTACCCTCTGTCCTTTCACTGTTCACCTTCTGTCCTCTCACTGTTCACCCTCTATTCTCTCACTATTTACCTTCTGTCCTCTCACTGTTCACCCTCTATTCTCTCACTGTTCACCCTCTATTCTCTCACTGTTCACCCTCTATTCTCTCACTATTCACCTTCTGTCCTCTCACTGTTCACCCTCTATTCTCTCACTATTTACCCTCTGTCCTTTCACTGTTCACCTTCTGTCCTCTCACTGTTCACCCTCTATTCTCTCACTATTCACCTTCTGTCCTCTCACTGTTCACCCTCTATTCTCTCACTATTTACCCTCTGTCCTTTCACTGTTCACCTTCTGTCCTCTCACTGTTCACCCTCTATTCTCTCACTATTCACCTTCTGTCCTCTCACTGTTCACCTTCTGTCCTCTCACTGTTCACCCTCTATTCTCTCACTATTTACCCTCTGTCCTTTCACTGTTCACCTTCTGTCCTCTCACTGTTCACCCTCTATTCTCTCACTATTTACCCTCTGTCCTTTCACTGTTCACCTTCTGTCCTCTCACTGTTCACCCTCTATTCTCTCACTATTCACCTTCTGTCCTCTCACTGTTCACCCTCTATTCTCTCACTATTTACCCTCTGTCCTTTCACTGTTCACCTTCTGTCCTCTCACTGTTCACCCTCTATTCTCTCACTGTTCACCCTCTATTCTCTCACTATTTACCCTCTGTCCTTTCACTGTTCACCTTCTGTCCTCTCACTGTTCACTCATCACAACACTATTAACAGCCTGTTTGTGTGTGGGTGTGTGTGTGTCTGTTATAGGTGTGTTTGTGAAGCGAGACCTGGCCTCTGTTGTGGTGCGGCAGAAACGAGCTGGACCTGCTGACCTAACACAGGTCCAGTTAGAGAGGTATACACACACACACACACACACACACACACACACACACACACTATCTTACTCTAACTCTCTCCCTCTCTTAGTCTGCGGGAGGTGTGTGAGTTGAACCTGGCGTGTGAGCACATGATGGACACGGACGGAATCATCGCAGCCTACACCGCCTACTATGGACCAATCCCCTTCTAGCCTGACTCCTCCTCAGCCAATTACTGCCACTTAGACCCACCAAGAGTGGACGAGGAATCAGGACAATTAGTGTTAGAGTAGATCATTAAAGACTGGGAGAGACTGAATTAATATTATTATTAGTGACATCAGTGATATTAATATTAGTGCAGTGTTGTGATGGGTCAGAGAGGAAGAGGAGGAGGAGGGAGAGGATGAAGAGGAGGAGGAGGTGTGAAGGCTGTGTTGATATGTTGAATTGTACTGTAGCAGAAATAAAGCTGAAATACCCAAACAACCCCCGCCCCCCGCTCTCCTTATTAACTGCTCTCTACTGGACTGGAAAGAATACATATAACACCTCTTTCATTAACACACTGCTGGGGTTTACAGCGTGAGATGCTAGGCTAACACTGGTAACAAGTACTGGGCTTAGACTGTCACCAATCTCAATGTGTGTGAAGGTCATATGCCACCATAAGTGGAGGTACAGCCCTACACTGTACATGGTTACACTGTACTGTGTGACACAGCATTGCCAATAGAATAGGACTCTCTGGAGCAGATCAACATCCTGACCCTATTGGCTCCATGCTGCCTAATGCCAGGCGTGGGCTAGAGGGGTATAAAGCCCCCCATCATTGAGGAGCTGTGGAGCAGTGGAAGAACCTGACTTTCTCGATGATCTCACCCTCAGGGCTGAATGCAATCATGTATAATTACACCTGTATAATTACACTGCAGTGTACTGACTTCATCTTGTATAAGGGTTATGAAATAGGAAAATAGGGCTGAAAAATGTGAAGAAAAGGCTTGGAAGCACCGGCGGTTTGAAGGGGTTTAGAGGTTAAAAAAGCATGAAGTAGCTACAGAGATCCGAGTGAATCCATTCTGATAAGAGGGTCTTTATAAATAAAAGATGTGAGTAGAAAACAGCACTGTAGGAAAACACCCTGTTACTGAGCGAAGAGATATTACACAGATCAGTAATATGAATTATAATACTTGTAATTCATATTAAAATAATGTTGATACTATTTTAATATAAGAACGTTTAACACTGAAACAACAATACTAATATTTGAACTCAGGAAGAGTTCAGAAATCAATATTTGGAGGAATAACCCTGATTTCTTTCCCACTGCTTTTGGGTGAGCTGATGCCAATCCTGGTGCAAAAATCCAAGCAGTTCAGCTTTGTCTGATGGCTTGTGACCATCCAGCTTCCTCTTGATTACACTCCAGAGATTTTCAGTGGGGTTCAGGTCAGGAGATTGGGTTCTGATCCTAGCCATGACAGGGTCTTGATCTGGTGGTCCTTTATCCACACCTTGATTGACCTAGCTGTGTGTCATGGAGCATTGTCCTGCTGATAAAACCAGTCCTCAGAGTTAAGGAACACTGCCAGAGCAGAAGGATCAGGTTTTCCGTATTTCAGTATCTTGTGTGAGACTTGATTAATGCGTCCTTCGCAAAGACAAATCTGCCCGATTCCAGCCTGGCTGAAGCTTCCCCAGATCATCACAGATCCTCCACCAAATTTCACAGTCACAGACACTGTGGCTTGTACACCTCTCCAGGTCTCCGTCTAACCATCAGATGACCAGGTGTTGCGCAAAGCTGAAAATTGGCCCTTACTCCAGTCCTCTATGGCCCAATCCCTATGGTCTTTGGCAAACCTCAGCCTGGCTCTTTCTTGCTTCTCATTGATGAAGGGCTTTTTTCTGGCTTTAAATGACCTGAGTCCTGCCTCTAGGAGCCTGTTTCAAACTGCTCTTGACGTGCACCTCACCCCAATGTCTGCTGCTTCACCTTGCTGTAATGGATTTTAAGGATGGAAGCAATATGACATCCCTCTGCCAGTAAAGCCAGAACCGAGCCCTTCTTTTTCTACTTTTCCTCCTTAAATAAGATTTGGTTCAGGTGATCACCTCTTCACAACCACATTAATTAGAATGAGGCGTATGTTCCAGAGCTGTATATGGAGCACATCAACTCTTTTCTCTGCTGAGGAGGAAGCGTGAAAAAGAGAGACGAGAGGCAACTCGACAGGCTGGTCAGACGTGCTGGTCAGACGTGCTGGGTCAGACGTGCTGGGTCAGATGTTCTGCTCAGACGTGCTGGGTCAGATGTTCTGGTCAGACGTGCTGGGTCAGTGGTTGGTGTGGAACTGGACTCTGTGGTTCAGGTGGCAGAGAGGAGGACACTGCGTACACTGCTCTCCATCATGGACGATGATGCTCACCCACTGCTCTCCATCATTATGGACTACAGGAGCTGAGTTCAGTGGCAGGCTGCTGTCACAGAGCTGCTCTATAGACTCAGGAGATCCTCAGACTCTTCAGCTCCTCCCAGTGGAGCCGGGAGAGGGAGGAGGAGGGTGGAGGAGGGTGGAGGAGGACTGAGTCTCTTATGTTTAATCAGAGGTTTAATCTGCACTGTTTACACTTTACTGTCCATCCTGTACATCTGCACTCCTCACACTCCTCACACTCTACTTTACTGTAATCCAGCATCTGCACTTATTTATTCAGTCCTGTCATCTGTCTGCTGATACCTCCCCCTGCTCCTCCCCCTGCTCATCCCCCCACTCCTCCCTCCGCTCCTCCCCCTGCTCCTCCCTCCGCTCCTCCCCCTGCTCCTCCCCCCACTCCTCCCTCCGCTCCTCCCCCTGCTCCTCCCCCTGCTCATCCCCCCACTCCTCCCTCCGCTCCTCCCCCTGCTCCTCCCCCCGCTCCTCCCTCCGCTCCTCCCCCTGCTCCTCCCCCCACTCCTCCCTCCGCTCCTCCCCCCGCTCCTCCCTCCGCTCCTCCCTCCGCTCCTCCCCCCGCTCCTCCCTCCGCTCCTCCCTCTGCTCCTCCCCCCGCTCCTCCCTCCTGTCCTCATTCTTTACTGCACCGCCTTTCATCTCCGGCTGCTTTAAATACAGATACAGATATATAAATCATTTTTCACATTTATTCTATTTATTGTTATTATTATTGTTTACTGTGCTGTATTGTGTAACTGCTACTGGCTGCTAAACTTCCTTCAGGATCTATAAATTAAGTATCTGTCTATCTATAAAACCACACCCACCCACACCCACTACCGATGGAGGGGGTGTAGAGGACGGTGGCGTTCGCTAGAGGGCGCCGCTTCGTCTCGGTGTGTTTTTTTCCACCTCAGAAGAAGAACGCGGGAAGTAAATATGGCGGCTCGCGCACATCGCGCTAACGCTAATGCTATCGATTAAACTGATCAGAAATAAAAAGATCAATAAAGATCCAGATCTCCTCACTGCTCCGATCAGAAGACCCGCAGGCTGCCGCGAGAGGAGCTACCTTCGTCCAGCGGCGCGGTGTGGATCTCCGGTAGAGATTTAACTGACGGACTGAGCGGCTAACGGTGAGCATAACCACCGACACCCATAGAGACCCCGTTCATCCTCATCATCCTCATCATCATCATCATCATCATTAATAATAATAACAATAACCGACATTAGAGATTCTGGTGGTAAGTCTGATGTGATTATAAGGGTTTACACACAGCTCCACCTTAAGTGCTGCTGCGGGATCTGCTGTGTTTAAGGTGGAGCTGTAGTGCTGCTGCGGGATCTGCTGTGTTTAAGGTGGAGCTGTAGTGCTGCTGCGGGATCTGCTGTGTTTAAGGTGGAGCTGTAGTGCTGCTGCGGGATCTGCTGTGTTTAAGGTGGAGCTGTAGTGCTGCTGCGGGGTCTGCTGTGTTTAAGGTGGAGCTGTAGTGCTGCTGCGGGGTCTGCTGTGTTTAAGGTGGAGCTGTAGTGCTGCTGCGGGGTCTGCTGTGTTTAAGGTGGAGCTGTAGTGCTGCTGCGGGGTCTGCTGTGTTTAAGGTGGAGCTGTAGTGCTGCTGCGGGGTCTGCTGTGTTTAAGGTGGAGCTGTAGTGCTGCTGCGGGGTCTGCTGTGTTTAAGGTGGAGCTGTAGTGCTGCTGCGGGGTCTGCTGTGTTTAAGGTGGAGCTGTAGTGCTGCTGCGGGGTCTGCTGTGTTTAAGGTGGAGCTGTAGTGCTGCTGCGGGATCTGCTGTGTTTAAGGTGGAGCTGTAGTGCTGCTGCGGGATCTGCTGTTTCTCAGTGAACCTCAGACTCAGATCAGGCCTTCAGTCATAGATCCATCGTTAAATTAGCGAACGTGTCCAGATACTTTCACCTCAGTCCTTCAGGAAAAGCCTGAATTGCTTTATTTGCACATGTTATTAAAAGGAAACAGGAGAGTGTGTGAAGAGTGATGGTGTGTGTTGTTTGCAGGTGAGCAGTCATGGGTCGCAGGTCCACCTCGTCCACCAAGAGTGGGAAATTTATGAACCCCACAGATCAGGCCCGTAAGTCTCCCAACACACACACACACACACACACACGCACACCCAGTGGCACAGCCAGTGATTTTGGGCCCCATGAAAAGACTGCACTGAGCCCTACTGGCCCTGGCTCCTCCAACACTGATGATCTTATTTCTGATGGTTCGGGTTCGAACAGAACCGGTTCCCTCTGGTCTTCTGCAGGTGGACTTCTACCACAGGACTGTGATATGAGGACCATTTTATTTCAAGTACTTTTAGTCTAACCCCTCCCCCATACAGCGCCCCTACACACACTACCCTCACACTCCGTTCATCACTCCGTTCAAACTGTGTGTGTGTGTGTGTGTGTGTGTGTTTTCTTTAGGAAAGGAGGCCAGGAAGAGGGAGCTGAAGAAGGTAACCACAGCTCTTTCGGGATTGAACAGAAGTTTATACAGTTTGTGTACTGCAGCAGATTTACTGTGTGTGTGTGTGTGTGTGTGTGTGTGTGTGTGTGTTCTAGAACAAGAAGCAGAGAATGATGGTGAGAGCAGCTGTGCTGAAGATGAAGGATCCCAGACAAATCATCAGAGACATGGAGAAACTTGATGAAATGGGTAAAAGCTGTCTGTCTGTGTTCATTTAGCTCAGTGTGAACTTTTAAACTGAAGATTTACAATAATTCGATTCATTTTCCTTATTCTCTGTGTCTCTCTCTGTGTCTCTCTCTGTGTCTCTCTCTGTGTCTCTCTCTGTGTCTCTGGTAGAGTTTAACCCGGTGCAGCAGCCTCTGCTGAACGATAAGGTTTTGAGAGATAAGAGGAAGAAACTCCGTGAGACGTTTGAGAGGATCGTTCGTCTCTATGAGCGGGAAAATCCTGACACGTATAAAGAACTTCGTAAACTGGAGCTGGATTATGAGACCAAACGTGGACAGCTCTCTCTCTACTTCGACTCTGTGAAGGTGTGTGTCGGTACAGGTCTGCGCTGAAGAGAAGCTTCTGTATTTCCCGTTAAAGGTCTAACTTGTCAGACACGGGTCTGCTGGGGTCCTGAGTTTACGTTGGGTTGGGGGACGGCAGTGCCAACAGTCTGTGTGTTTGTATTTTCCTCCAGAATGCAGAGTCTGTGGAAGTGGACAGTATCCCACTGCCGGAGATGCCCCATGCTCCGTCCAGCGTTCTGATTCAAGACATTCCACTGCCTGGGGCTCAGCCACCATCCATCCTGAAGAAGAGCTCAGCCTTTAGGTAAGTAACCTTTATCCTGCTAAATTAATCCAGATCATGTCCTCCAAATCTACCAGTTTTGTGTTTGAGATGGTGGTGACTGGAACCATGTTTTGGTCTCCATGACTACAACACAGATCTAGCCCATCTGAGTTTTATATGGAATGATGATGATGATGATGATGAAGGTAAAATAGTGGAGAATCTCCACTAATCCAGTTTTCTTTAGGGACTACTTTCTGTAGCTGCACTACACCCTGCAGCATGTATCCCTCCACCATTTTAATGATCTGGTTCTAAAAGCAGGTTCTAGAGCCGAACTCTTCTCAGAACTCTGGTAGAACAGTGTCTCAGGCATCAGCCAGCGTCTTCATCACCATTAGGTGAAGAACTTTCTGTGAGGAGCTTTTATTAGAGCGTCTGCTTCCCTTCATCTCCACTGTAGAACCACAGCTCTGCCTGGGGGAGCTTATCTAGAACCTCCACTGTAGAACAGCTCTGACTAGGGGAAGCTTATCTAGAACCAGGTGTTTTACACCAAACCCCCCAAAAACCCCCACTCTGACTGAGTCTGATCATCTGAACTATTTAACTATGTAGAAAATTCCCCTTTAAATAATCTACATTAAATTACACTGCCTTTATTTTTCAGGGTCAATTAAACTGTGTGTGTGTGTGTGTGTGTGTGTGAATCCACTATTGCAGTAAAGGGACTGCATTGTCGTCGGCAGCTGTTGCTGGGGTTCCCCGGTTACCGCCTGGACGCAAACCCCCTGGACCACCACCAGGTCCTCCACCACCTCAAGTACTGCAGCTGTATGGCAACCGCAGAGCAGGTACTCACACATACACACACCTTTAATACCACAGCTGAATGTGTGTAATCACACCAACAATAACCCTGCATTCACTCGCACTGATACACTTATCTGCCTAACGTGTGTGTGTGTGTGTGTGTGTGTGTGTGTGTTCAGAAGTGGAGGCAGATCCTGAGCTGATGGACACAGCAGAGCGAGAGAGTGACAGTGGCTCAGACCTGGGAGAAGAGGAGAGCGAATCAGAGAGTGAGGGAGAGAGAGACGATCCCTTGGAGAAACGAACCCCAGGAGATCGACATGAAGAGAGAGAGGAGGAGCGAGAGAGAGGTGAGGAACTTTGGGGGGGGGGGGTAACAACTTCTCCACTCCACTGCTGCACTAACCAGCGCACTTCTCCACTACTGCACTCCTTACCACTTTGACACTCGGGTTAAACTTTGTTAATAAAATGATAATCAGACACTGGAGCAGGAAAACACAACAAACCATGTTACTGAAGACTTGCTCTCATTTACATATACTGGGAAGATCTTTATTAGTTCTTATCATTGTTCTTATTTATTTAACTTATTTAGTGTCTTATTATTATTATTATTATTATTATTAATAATGATAATAAATAATATTAATATTCAAGTTGGAGTTGCTTTAATTATGTTAATGGCTTTGTTAGGCCGGACTGTACGCTTTGCTGATATTCCCCAGCCCACAAAGAGGAAGAAGAAGAGAGTTGTGAAGAAGACAAAGGCCATCACTCCTCTACAGGCGATGATGCTGCGGATGGCAGGTATACACACATGCACGCACACCCACCCACACACAGTTCCCACCCGAGTCTGAGCAGAACTCCATTCAGAACACAGTCTGATCAACTACATAAACAGTATAAACAAACAGCTGTTTTAGCAATATGGTAGATAATCAATATGTGATCAATGTGATCAATATGTTATTAAATCAATACGTGATCAATGTGTGCTATCCTGCAGTTCTTCACGTCCTGATTTATTGGTTTGTTGGGTTATATGGGTAACCAGTTGCATGCTGATTGTGCTTGTGTGTGTTTTAGGCCAGTCTGTGCCGGAGGAAGAAGAAGAGGAGGAAGAGGAGGAGTACACGGACAGTGAGCAGTCGGATGAGGAAGAGGCTGGCCCCCCTGGAGACGCTCAGGCTTCACATGCTCTGCCCAGACCTCCCCCTCCGTCAGTACCAATCGGAACACAGCAGCCACCCCCCCACATGCAAGCGCCACCAATCACAGGCCCTCCTCCTTTAGGACCACCTCCGGCTCCTCCAATGAGGCCGCCAGGTCCTCCCACGGGACCGCCGCCAGGACCACCTCCCGGTGAGTGACTGCAGCAGGCGAAGAGTGTGTGTGTGTGTGTGTGTGTGTGTGTGTGTGTGTAAGAGAGAGAGAGAGAAAGTTGTTGGTCAGTGTGACTAACCTGGTTAAATAAAGGAAAAATGTAAAAAATAAATGCATTTTCTCAGGTGCGCCCCCGTTCCTGAGGCCCCCTGGTATCCCAGGTGCTCTGAGAGGGCCAATGCCCCGAATGCTGCCACCTGGACCCCCACCTGGCCGCCCTCCGGGACCCCCACCCGGCCCTCCACCTGGCATGCCCCCAGGACCCCCTCCCAGAGGACCCCCTCCCAGGCTGCCACCCCCTGCACCACCAGGTATATACTTATACACACTGATCGTATTACTGTACTACTGAGGACTTCCTGCTGTCACGGTTGTTGTGTTCAGCAAACCCTCCACTGAACAACTTCTCCCCTTATTCCCACGCTTCATTTAAGGTGTGTCTGTTTCTCAGAGCATTTGTTTTTGTCTAACTCTGCTCGGTTTTGCTCTGTGCAGGTATTCCTCCTCCTCCGCCGCGCTCAGTTCCACCCCGCTTGGCCCCGCCCCTCTCTATGTTCCCACCCCCTCTGAACCCCAGTGTGCTCAGTGCTCCCCCAAGCATTGTTTCCCGCCAGAAATCACCCGCCTCCTCTGCCGAGACCTCCCACACCACTACCCCTGTCCTGCCCCCTCCTTCTCTCCCCATCTCCATCCGCCCTTCCACCCTGCAGGTGCCCCCTCCCCCAGGTACCGCCCCCACTCCCCCCAATCCTGCAGGCCATGCCCATACCATTGAAAAGCGAGCCAACATCACAAGTGTCCCCACCCATGCAGGGGCTGGTCAGTCAGGCGGTGCCACAATTTCGGCAAAGCCTCAGATCATCGCCCCGAAAGCAGAGGTGACTCGTTTCGTCCCCACGGCGCTGCGAGTCCGCAGAGACCGCGCCGGCCAGCAGGGAGTGGCACCAGACAAAGGGGGCAGGAGGGAGGAGGAGAGGGTGGGTCAGGCTCAGAAAACCACTGCCTCCACAGCTCCTGCTCAACCCGGTGCAAGCTCAGCCCCCCCCAGCATGAAGACCAAGGACCAGGTTTACGAGGCGTTCATGAGGGAGATGGAGGGGCTGCTGTGAGCTGGAGGGGGAGGGGTTAAAGTGAGGGCGTGGTCAGCGCTCCAGTCAGGAGCAGAGAAAGGTCTGCATTTAATGTTCAGTTCTGCTGTTGGGTCTGGAACTCTCCTCCAGGCCTTAGTTTTATATTTGGAGTTTAATTGACAGTTTTATGTGAGTAGATTGAGGAGCTGGATCTGTTTGTGTCTCTGAATAAACACTCGAACCCTTAAACTGTTCTGACTCCGTCTCTTTGTGCTGGAAGGGTTTCCGGGGCTGTCGTTTTTATCCTGGAATTCTGCAGATTACGGTGTCTTTGTGCCAGTCAGGAAACCTCTGAACGTCCGACCGTGGCGGGGTGGGGTGGAGACTAACCGGATCGTTGGGAATCTGGATCAGTGGAGTGTCCTGCAAATCAGGACTTCTTTTTTTCAGAATCAGAGCTTTACTCCGAATGTACCAACTACTGCGCCTTGTTCCTCTGGGCCAGTCCTGTTCTAACAGTGGACGCTACCCCGTAATTTCCTGCAGCCCGGGCGTTGATGAGCACACTGCTACTGCGAGTCTGGATGATTTCATGGTCATAGGGGTTTTTTCTCTGGGGTTGGACCACAGGAGATGAAAGTAGATCCTGTAAAGTTCCGACGGGTTATGAAGATTTTATGAGGAGGGGTGGGCAGATCCATCCAATTATTAATAGTATTGACATTTAGGTTGGTATTGGGGTCCGGTCTATTCTAGCATTGTGGGATCTGTGTAGTTCTGTGTTCGGCACGTTGCTCTCGTTTCAGCAGAAAGTGGACCTGCGATACCAAATGTTGCGGTTTCGCACAGGATCACTGCTGAGAGCGTCTGGTCTACAATAAGACATGAGGCTTAAAGGATCGGTCTGTCTGTCTGTCTGTCTGTCTGTCCTCTTGAATGAAGGGGGTTCGGGTATCTGGTTGCAGGAGGAAGTTTTCCGCTGCTGTAAAACAGTGCGGCGTCATTTCCAGCACTCTGATTGGTCCTTCGAGCCTACAACCTATCTGTACTACATTTCCCAGAAGGCGATGAACTCTCAGTTTCCGGTCCTGCGCAATTAGTTGGTATTTGGTGCACGCTGTAGGAAACATGGCGGAGGAGCAGAAAAACGAGGCAGAAACAAAAACTGAACAAGAAGAAAAAGATCCAGCCGAGAAGATCCGCAGCTTCAGAGACCTGGTAACAGAGGAGCGACTGCAGTGTGTGTGTGTGTGTGTGTGTGTGTGTGTGTGTGTGTGTGTGTGTGCGCGCGCGCGCGCGCGCTGTAGGGGGGTTAGTGTGAATGTTGAGTGTATGAGCGGTTTGGTTTCTGTTGGATTTCTGTTCCACCTTAAATTTGTCCGGATCAGAACCGCTGCCCCACGTGTGTGTGTGTGTGTGTGTGTGTGTGTTGAAGGGTGTAACAGAGGTGCTGTGTGAGGCGTGTGAGCAGCTGGGCTGGAAGCAGCCAACTAAGATCCAGATAGAGGCGGTTCCGGTGGCTCTAGAAGGTGAGAACCAGTCCTGCAGTCTCACTGTCTCTTTCTCTGTCTCACTCTCTTTCTCACTGTCTCTTTCTCTGTCTCTTTCTCTGTCTCACTGTCTCTTTCTCTGTCTCACTGTCTCTTTCTCTGTCTCTTTCTCTGTCTCACTGTCTCTTTCTCTGTCTCACTGTCTCTTTCTCTGTCTCACTGTCTCTTTCTCTGTCTCACTCTCTTTCTCACTGTCTCTTTCTCTGTCTCACTCTCTTTCTCACTGTCTCTTTCTCTGTCTCACTGTCTCTTTCTCTGTCTCACTGTCTCTTTCTCTGTCTCACTGTCTCTTTCTCTGTCTCACTCTCTTTCTCACTGTCTCTTTCTCTGTC
This sequence comes from Salminus brasiliensis, assembly GCF_030463535.1. Taxonomy (NCBI): domain Eukaryota; kingdom Metazoa; phylum Chordata; class Actinopteri; order Characiformes; family Bryconidae; genus Salminus; species Salminus brasiliensis. The sequence goes on from NC_132880.1 coordinate 130,218, forward strand.
TCACTCTCTTTCTCACTGTCTCTTTCTCTGTCTCACTCTCTGTCTCACTTTCTCTGTCTCACTGTCTCTTTCTCTGTCTCACTGTCTCTTTCTCTGTCTCACTGTCTCTTTCTCTGTCTCTTTCTCTGTCTCACTGTCTCTTTCTCTGTCTCACTGTCTCTTTCTCACTGTCTCTTTCTCTGTCTCACTGTCTCTTTCTCACTGTCTCTTTCTCACTGTCTCTGTCTCACTGTCTCTGTCTCTCTGTGTGTGTGTCTGTCTGTGTGTGTGTCTGTCTGTGTGTGTGTCTGTCTCTGTGTGTGTGTCTGTGTCTGTCTCACTGTCTCTCTCTGTGTGTCTGTCTCTGTGTCTGTCTCACTGTCTCTCTCTGTGTGTCTGTCTCACTGTCTCTCTGCACAGGTCGAGATGTGATTGGGTTGGCTGAGACGGGCTCAGGTAAGACGGGTGCGTTTGCCCTGCCCATCCTGCAGACCCTGCTGTCTCACCCGCAGCGCCTGCACACACTCGTCCTCACACCCACCCGCGAGCTCGCTTTCCAGATCGCTGAGCAGTTTGAGGCATTGGGCTCCAGCATTGGTGTTAAAACAGGTACATATTCTCTCTCTCTCTCTCTCTCGTTAGGGATGATCCAGGTTCAGTAGAGTTTTCTACCTGATGCAGTTTTTGATCGTGTGTCTGAACCTCTGATCTTCATGTACCTGTAAACACCTGAACCTCAGTAATGAAGAATGTTGATAAATGATTGTGTGTGTGTGTGTGTGTGTGTGTGTGTGTGTGTGTGACAGCTGTGATTGTAGGTGGGATTGATATGATGTCACAGGCACTGGTTCTTGCAAAGAAGCCCCACGTAGTGATCGGTGAGTGACTGACGTTGTAATCGAGGATGAGGATGAGGAAGAGTTGCTTTACCTCTCTCTCTCTCTCTTTCTCTCTCTCTCTCTCAGCGACTCCGGGCAGGCTGATCGATCACCTGGAGAACACTAAGGGTTTTAATCTGAGAGCTCTGAAGTTCTTGGTGATGGACGAAGCCGACAGAATTCTGAACATGGATTTTGAATCGGAGGTAAACCCTGATTCTGCAGAGCTTTCTCCACAGTCAGCACAATACCGCTTCTCAGAATGATTAACCCCTTTTTAACAGACATCTTTAGTACTTAGGAGAGAACCATCTGCTGTTCTGATCCGAGTCCAGCCTCTGACAGCGTTCCTGAGGAATCTCAGCTCATTCCTCATGGGCTGTGTCCACCAATCCACTAATATTGTTGGGTTTGCATTTGCATATTGTTGGATGATTGCAACTGTATAAAAAGACCATAATAACTCACTCTCTCTCTCTCTCTCTCTCTCTCTCTCTCTCTCAGGTGGATAAGATATTGAAGGTTATTCCCAGAGACAGACACACATTCCTCTTTTCTGCTACAATGACTAAAAAGGTACCAAACAGCCTAAACACACACACTCGCTTACACCGGAATCATTTTAAGTTGCATGTTATCTTAAACTAAAGTGTGTGTGTCCAGGTTCAAAAGTTACAGAGAGCTGCTCTGAAGGATCCAGTAAAATGTGCTGTTTCCACCAAATACGCCACAGTGGACAAACTGCAGCAGTACTACATCTTCATCCCTGCCAAGTACAAGGTGAGACATAACACACACACCAGGCAGTATGCAGTATGGCTGGGCTATATGTTTAAATATTGATCCTGATAGGCCTGCAGATAAACCTCAGCTCTGCTGCTCAGATCCTCTCTCAGCACTAATTACTCTCAGCTCATCAGTCTTCTTTAAGCATCATAGAAACGTACTGTCCACCAACACTGACCACCATCTGCTACACACCGCCACACTGACCAGCTCTACTCAGGATCCACACCCTCTATGTCTCAATGTAGGGCATGATTTTGCAGTTTCCCTGCTGTAGGTCTCTCGCTCCCCCTCTCTCTCTCTTTCTCTCTCATTGGTCATACCAATAAAGCCGACCTTCTGTCAGACAATGTTGCCGAAGCAAACAAAGCTGAACATAATCTATTGAAATAAATCAATTAATCAATACAACTGATGTCAAACTAAAATTAATTATTAATAATAAATAAGATCATTAAAGACTATAAAATAATAGGAAGGTGAAAAAAGTATTTCTATTTTTATTTACAGTAGTTTTAAAGGTGGGTGTGGTTTAGTGTGGTGTGGGTGGAGTATCAGTGATGAGTGTTCTATAGGCTGCATGTTGCTGCCTATAGCTGTTTTCCCTTCACCTAAGAAATGTGAAGTTTTTCAAATTCAGTCAGATTTCCCAGATTTGGGTGAATGTTCTTCAGGGTTTGGGTGAAGTTTTCTCTGATCATGTTGAAATTTGGGCAGTGAAGGAGGAAGTCTAGCTCTGTCTGGCCTAACCCTAGTGTTGGCAACGAATTTCCTTATCGATTCGTTGTTGCATGATGTATGTGTTACTCGCCTTGTCATATCCGCTTACGTCACCTGCGGAGCTTCATCTCCGCTGGAAAAAATAAGTAAATAAGAGCGTGTTGAACAGAGTGAGCCGGAGCGGCGGCGTAATCTTCACAATAAGTTTAACATCTAGAAGTAAATGCATTCTAAAAAATGACAGATTAATCGTTTATTAAAATAATCGTTAGTTGCAGCCCTAATCTGGTCGGTTGGGTTGGTGGGGTCTGGTTGGTTCAGTTCATAGTTGAGATTTAGTGAGTCGTGGTGTTCTTTTTCTCAAAAAGTTCACTCTCTCTCTCTCTCTCTCTCTCTCTCTCTCTCAGGATTGTTATTTGGTGTCGATTCTGAATGATTTGGCAGGAAACTCGTTTATGATCTTCTGCAGTACCTGTAATAACGCTCAGCGGGTGGCGCTGTTACTGCGCAACCTTGGCATCACCGCCATCCCTCTACATGGCCAGATGAGCCAGGTAACACAAACACACTTATATATATATATATATATATATATATATATATATATATATATATATATATATTATTTTTTTTTTTTTTTTTTTTTTTTTTTTTTTTTTTAAATAAACCCCACAGTAAACACCTGTGTGTGTGTGTGTGTGTGTGTGTGTGTAGAATAAGCGTCTGGGAGCTTTAAATAAGTTTAAGGCGAAGTCACGCTCTGTCCTGCTGGCGACTGATGTTGCGTCCCGAGGGCTGGACATTCCTCATGTGGACTGTGTGATCAACTTCGATATTCCTACACACTCCAAGGTAACATCTCACACACTCACTTCACTCTCACAGACGCTCACACATACACTCCAGTCTCTATCTCACACACACACACTTCACTCTGTCTCACTCCCGCGCTCAGTTCTGATCTGTCTTTCTGTTTTAGGACTACATTCACAGAGTCGGCAGAACCGCTAGAGCCGGACGCTCCGGGAAGTCCATCACTTTCGTAACA
>NC_132880.1:138628-148309 GCF_030463535.1 Salminus brasiliensis
CTTTTGGTCCTGTAGTAGGCCTAAAGAGAGCAGAGTGAGGCGAGCAGAGTGAGGAGTGTGCCACTAGACTGAGCAGGACACCCTCTAGATCTACTTGGCCTTGTTTGTTCACCTGTTCTCTCTCCCCAATGCTACAGTAAAGCAGGGAGTGAACAGGTGTGAAGTTAAGGGTTAGGGTTAGAGTTAGGTTTAGGGTTGGGGGCTGGGGCTAGGGTTAAGGTTAAGGTTAGGGTTAGGGTTAGGTTTAGGGTTAGGGCTTAGGTTATGATTAGGGTTGGGGGCTGGGGTTAGGGTTAAGGTAAAGGTAAGGGTTAGGTTAAGATTAGGGTTAGGGTTGGGGGCTGGGGCTAGGGTTAAGGTTAAGGTTAGGGTTAGGGTTAGGGTTGGGTTAGGGTTAGGTTTAGGGTTAGGGCTTAGGTTATGATTAGGGTTGGGGGCTGGGGTTAGGGTTAAGGTAAAGGTTAGGGTTAGGTTAAGATTAGGGTTAGGGTTGGGGGCTGGGGCTAGGGTTAAGGTTAAGGTTAAGATTAGGGTTAGGTTTAGGGTTAGGGCTTAGGTTATGATTAGGGTTAGGGGCTGGGGCTAGGGTTAAGGTAAAGGTTAGGGTTAGGTTAAGATTAGGGTTAGGGTTAGGGTTAGGGTTGGGTTAGGGTTAGGTTTAGGGTTAGGGCTTAGGTTATGATTAGGGTTGGGGGCTGGGGTTAGGGTTAAGGTAAATGTTAGGGTTAGGTTAAGATTAGGGTTAGGGTTGGGGGCTGGGGCTAGGGTTAAGGTTAAGGTTAAGGTTAGGGTTAGGTTTAGGGTTAGGGCTTAGGTTATGATTAGGGTTAGGGGCTGGGGCTAGGGTTAAGGTAAAGGTTAGGGTTAGGTTAAGATTAGGGTTAGGAGCAGGCAGCAGAGTGTGGAGTGTGCCACTACACTGAGCAGGACACCCTCTAGACCTACTTGGCCTTGTTTGCTCACCTGTTCCCTCTCCCCAATGCTACAGTAAAGCAGGGAGTGAACAGGTGTGAGGTTGAGGTGTATTGAAAATCCTATGATTAGAGTGATGTGAGCAGAATGAGGAATAGGTGTGAGGTTGAGGTGTAGTAGATTTGATATGATTTGTAAATCTGTGATTATTGAGTCAGCTGTTGAGAGGAGGGCAGAGTGAAGAACACACTGCTAGACTAAACAGGGTTAGGTTTAGGGTTAGGGTTAGGGTTTTAGGGTTAGGGTTAGGTTAAGATTAGGGTTAGGGGCTGGGTTTAGGGTTAGGGTTAGAGGCTTGGGTTAGGGTTAGGACTAGATTAAGATTAGGATTAAGGTTAGGGTTAGGTTTAGGGTTAGGGCTTAGGTTATGATTAGGGTTGCGGGCTGGGGCTAGGGTTAAGGTAAAGGTTAGGGTTAGGTTAAGATTTGGGTTAAAAGCAGGCAGCAGAGTGAGGGGTTAGGGTTAGGGTTAGGGCTTAGGTTATGATTAGGGTTAGGGGCTGGGTTTAGGGTTAGGGTTAGAGGCTTGGGTTAGGGTTAGGACTAGATTAAGATTAGGGTTAGGGTTAGGGTAGGGTTAGGGTTAGGGTTAGGGTTAAGGTTAGGGTTAAGGTTAGGGTTAGGGTTAGGGTTAGGGTTAGGGTTAGGTTAGGGTTAGGGTTAGGGTTAGGGTTAGGTTAGGGTTAGGGTTAGGGTTAGGGTTAGGGTTAGGGTTTAGGGTTAGGGTTAGGGTTAGGGTTAGGGTTAGGGTTTAGGGTTAGGGTTAGGGTTAGGGTTAGGGTTAGGGTTAGGTTAGGGTTAGGGTTAGGGTTAGGTTAGGGTTAGGGTTAGGGTTAGGGTTAGGGTTAGGTTAGGGTTAGGGTTAGGGTTAGGGTTAGGGTTAGGTTAGGGTTAGGGTTAGGGTTAGGGTTAGGTTAGGGTTAGGGTTAGGGTTAGGGTTAGGGTTTAGGGTTAGGGTTAGGGTTAGGGTTAGGGTTAGGGTTAGGGTTAGGTTAGGGTTAGGGTTAGGTTAGGGTTAGGGTTAGGGTTAGGGTTAGGGTTAGGTTAGGGTTAGGGTTAGGGTTAGGGTTAGGGTTAGGTTAGGGTTAGGGTTAGGGTTAGGGTTAGGGTTAGGGTTAGGTTTTTGTTATGTACAATGACTTCCCCCATTACAATCCATCAGACTGCATGGTTGAGTAGGAAGGGTTAGGGTTAGGGTTAGGGTTAGGGTTAGGGTTAGGGTTTAGGGTTAGGGTTAGGGTTAGGGTTAGGGTTAGGGTTAGGGTTAGGGTTAGGGTTAGGGTTAGGGTTAGGGTTAGGGTTAGGGTTAGGGTTAGGGTTAGGGTTAGGGTTAGGGTTAGGGTTAGGGTTAGGGTTAGGGTTAGGGTTAGGGTTAGGGTTAGGGTTAGGGTTAGGGTTAGGGTTAGGGTTAGGGTTAGGGTTAGGGTTAGGGTTAGGGTTAGGGTTAGGGTTAGGGTTAGGGTTAGGGTTAGGGTTAGGGTTAGGGTTAGGGTTAGGGTTAGGGTTAGGGTTAGGGTTAGGGTTAGGGTTAGGGTTAGGGTTAGGGTTAGGGTTAGGGTTAGGGTTAGGGTTAGGGTTAGGGTTAGGGTTAGGGTTAGGGTTAGGGTTAGGGTTAGGGTTAGGGTTAGGGTTAGGGTTAGGGTTAGGGTTAGGGTTAGGGTTAGGGTTAGGGTTAGGGTTAGGGTTAGGGTTAGGGTTAGGGTTAGGGTTAGGGTTAGGGTTAGGGTTAGGGTTAGGGTTAGGGTTAGGGTTAGGGTTAGGGTTAGGGTTAGGGTTAGGGTTAGGGTTAGGGTTAGGGTTAGGGTTAGGGTTAGGGTTAGGGTTAGGGTTAGGGTTAGGGTTAGGGTTAGGGTTAGGGTTAGGGTTAGGGTTAGGGTTAGGGTTAGGGTTAGGGTTAGGGTTAGGGTTAGGGTTAGGGTTAGGGTTAGGGTTAGGGTTAGGGTTAGGGTTAGGGTTAGGGTTAGGGTTAGGGTTAGGGTTAGGGTTAGGGTTAGGGTTAGGGTTAGGGTTAGGGTTAGGGTTAGGGTTAGGGTTAGGGTTAGGGTTAGGGTTAGGGTTAGGGTTAGGGTTAGGGTTAGGGTTAGGGTTAGGGTTAGGGTTAGGGTTAGGGTTAGGGTTAGGGTTAGGGTTAGGGTTAGGGTTAGGGTTAGGGTTAGGGTTAGGGTTAGGGTTAGGGTTAGGGTTAGGGTTAGGGTTAGGGTTAGGGTTAGGGTTAGGGTTAGGGTTAGGGTTAGGGTTAGGGTTAGGGTTAGGGTTAGGGTTAGGGTTAGGGTTAGGGTTAGGGTTAGGGTTAGGGTTAGGGTTAGGGTTAGGGTTAGGGTTAGGGTTAGGGTTAGGGTTAGGGTTAGGGTTAGGGTTAGGGTTAGGGTTAGGGTTAGGGTTAGGGTTAGGGTTAGGGTTAGGGTTAGGGTTAGGGTTAGGGTTAGGGTTAGGGTTAGGGTTAGGGTTAGGGTTAGGGTTAGGGTTAGGGTTAGGGTTAGGGTTAGGGTTAGGGTTAGGGTTAGGGTTAGGGTTAGGGTTAGGGTTAGGGTTAGGGTTAGGGTTAGGGTTAGGGTTAGGGTTAGGGTTAGGGTTAGGGTTAGGGTTAGGGTTAGGGTTAGGGTTAGGGTTAGGGTTAGGGTTAGGGTTAGGGTTAGGGTTAGGGTTAGGGTTAGGGTTAGGGTTAGGGTTAGGGTTAGGGTTAGGGTTAGGGTTAGGGTTAGGGTTAGGGTTAGGGTTAGGGTTAGGGTTAGGGTTAGGGTTAGGGTTAGGGTTAGGGTTAGGGTTAGGGTTAGGGTTAGGGTTAGGGTTAGGGTTAGGGTTAGGGTTAGGGTTAGGGTTAGGGTTAGGGTTAGGGTTAGGGTTAGGGTTAGGGTTAGGGTTAGGGTTAGGGTTAGGGTTAGGGTTAGGGTTAGGGTTAGGGTTAGGGTTAGGGTTAGGGTTAGGGTTAGGGTTAGGGTTAGGGTTAGGGTTAGGGTTAGGGTTAGGGTTAGGGTTAGGGTTAGGGTTAGGGTTAGGGTTAGGGTTAGGGTTAGGGTTAGGGTTAGGGTTAGGGTTAGGGTTAGGGTTAGGGTTAGGGTTAGGGTTAGGGTTAGGGTTAGGGTTAGGGTTAGGGTTAGGGTTAGGGTTAGGGTTAGGGTTAGGGTTAGGGTTAGGGTTAGGGTTAGGGTTAGGGTTAGGGTTAGGGTTAGGGTTAGGGTTAGGGTTAGGGTTAGGGTTAGGGTTAGGGTTAGGGTTAGGGTTAGGGTTAGGGTTAGGGTTAGGGTTAGGGTTAGGGTTAGGGTTAGGGTTAGGGTTAGGGTTAGGGTTAGGGTTAGGGTTAGGGTTAGGGTTAGGGTTAGGGTTAGGGTTAGGGTTAGGGTTAGGGTTAGGGTTAGGGTTAGGGTTAGGGTTAGGGTTAGGGTTAGGGTTAGGGTTAGGGTTAGGGTTAGGGTTAGGGTTAGGGTTAGGGTTAGGGTTAGGGTTAGGGTTAGGGTTAGGGTTAGGGTTAGGGTTAGGGTTAGGGTTAGGGTTAGGGTTAGGGTTAGGGTTAGGGTTAGGGTTAGGGTTAGGGTTAGGGTTAGGGTTAGGGTTAGGGTTAGGGTTAGGGTTAGGGTTAGGGTTAGGGTTAGGGTTAGGGTTAGGGTTAGGGTTAGGGTTAGGGTTAGGGTTAGGGTTAGGGTTAGGGTTAGGGTTAGGGTTAGGGTTAGGGTTAGGGTTAGGGTTAGGGTTAGGGTTAGGGTTAGGGTTAGGGTTAGGGTTAGGGTTAGGGTTAGGGTTAGGGTTAGGGTTAGGGTTAGGGTTAGGGTTAGGGTTAGGGTTAGGGTTAGGGTTAGGGTTAGGGTTAGGGTTAGGGTTAGGGTTAGGGTTAGGGTTAGGGTTAGGGTTAGGGTTAGGGTTAGGGTTAGGGTAGGGTTAGGGTTAGGGTTAGGGTTAGGGTTAGGGTTAGGGTTAGGGTTAGGGTTAGGGTTAGGGTTAGGGTTAGGGTTAGGGTTAGGGTTAGGGTTAGGGTTAGGGTTAGGGTTAGGGTTAGGGTTAGGGTTAGGGTTAGGGTTAGGGTTAGGGTTAGGGTTAGGGTTAGGGTTAGGGTTAGGGTTAGGGTTAGGGTTAGGGTTAGGGTTAGGGTTAGGGTTAGGGTTAGGGTTAGGGTTAGGGTTAGGGTTAGGGTTAGGGTTAGGGTTAGGGTTAGGGTTAGGGTTAGGGTTAGGGTTAGGGTTAGGGTTAGGGTTAGGGTTAGGGTTAGGGTTAGGGTTAGGGTTAGGGTTAGGGTTAGGGTTAGGGTTAGGGTTAGGGTTAGGGTTAGGGTTAGGGTTAGGGTTAGGGTTAGGGTTAGGGTTAGGGTTAGGGTTAGGGTTAGGGTTAGGGTTAGGGTTAGGGTTAGGGTTAGGGTTAGGGTTAGGGTTAGGGTTAGGGTTAGGGTTAGGGTTAGGGTTAGGGTTAGGGTTAGGGTTAGGGTTAGGGTTAGGGTTAGGGTTAGGGTTAGGGTTAGGGTTAGGGTTAGGGTTAGGGTTAGGGTTAGGGTTAGGGTTAGGGTTAGGGTTAGGGTTAGGGTTAGGGTTAGGGTTAGGGTTAGGGTTAGGGTTAGGGTTAGGGTTAGGGTTAGGGTTAGGGTTAGGGTTAGGGTTAGGGTTAGGGTTAGGGTTAGGGTTAGGGTTAGGGTTAGGGTTAGGGTTAGGGTTAGGGTTAGGGTTAGGGTTAGGGTTAGGGTTAGGGTTAGGGTTAGGGTTAGGGTTAGGGTTAGGGTTAGGGTTAGGGTTAGGGTTAGGGTTAGGGTTAGGGTTAGGGTTAGGGTTAGGGTTAGGGTTAGGGTTAGGGTTAGGGTTAGGGTTAGGGTTAGGGTTAGGGTTAGGGTTAGGGTTAGGGTTAGGGTTAGGGTTAGGGTTAGGGTTAGGGTTAGGGTTAGGGTTAGGGTTAGGGTTAGGGTTAGGGTTAGGGTTAGGGTTAGGGTTAGGGTTAGGGTTAGGGTTAGGGTTAGGGTTAGGGTTAGGGTTAGGGTTAGGGTTAGGGTTAGGGTTAGGGTTAGGGTTAGGGTTAGGGTTAGGGTTAGGGTTAGGGTTAGGGTTAGGGTTAGGGTTAGGGTTAGGGTTAGGGTTAGGGTTAGGGTTAGGGTTAGGGTTAGGGTTAGGGTTAGGGTTAGGGTTAGGGTTAGGGTTAGGGTTAGGGTTAGGGTTAGGGTTAGGGTTAGGGTTAGGGTTAGGGTTAGGGTTAGGGTTAGGGTTAGGGTTAGGGTTAGGGTTAGGGTTAGGGTTAGGGTTAGGGTTAGGGTTAGGGTTAGGGTTAGGGTTAGGGTTAGGGTTAGGGTTAGGGTTAGGGTTAGGGTTAGGGTTAGGGTTAGGGTTAGGGTTAGGGTTAGGGTTAGGGTTAGGGTTAGGGTTAGGGTTAGGGTTAGGGTTAGGGTTAGGGTTAGGGTTAGGGTTAGGGTTAGGGTTAGGGTTAGGGTTAGGGTTAGGGTTAGGGTTAGGGTTAGGGTTAGGGTTAGGGTTAGGGTTAGGGTTAGGGTTAGGGTTAGGGTTAGGGTTAGGGTTAGGGTTAGGGTTAGGGTTAGGGTTAGGGTTAGGTTAGGGTTAGGGTTAGGGTTAGGGTTAGGGTTAGGGTTAGGGTTAGGGTTAGGGTTAGGGTTAGGGTTAGGGTTAGGGTTAGGGTTAGGGTTAGGGTTAGGGTTAGGGTTAGGGTTAGGGTTAGGGTTAGGGTTAGGGTTAGGGTTAGGGTTAGGGTTAGGGTTAGGGTTAGGGTTAGGGTTAGGGTTAGGGTTAGGGTTAGGGTTAGGGTTAGGGTTAGGGTTAGGGTTAGGGTTAGGGTTAGGGTTAGGGTTAGGGTTAGGGTTAGGGTTAGGGTTAGGGTTAGGGTTAGGGTTAGGGTTAGGGTTAGGGTTAGGTTAGGGTTAGGGTTAGGGTTAGGGTTAGGGTTAGGGTTAGGGTTAGGGTTAGGGTTAGGGTTAGGGTTAGGGTTAGGGTTAGGGTTAGGGTTAGGGTTAGGGTTAGGGTTAGGGTTAGGGTTAGGGTTAGGGTTAGGGTTAGGGTTAGGGTTAGGGTTAGGGTTAGGGTTAGGGTTAGGGTTAGGGTTAGGGTTAGGGTTAGGGTTAGGGTTAGGGTTAGGGTTAGGGTTAGGGTTAGGGTTAGGGTTAGGGTTAGGGTTAGGGTTAGGGTTAGGGTTAGGGTTAGGGTTAGGGTTAGGGTTAGGGTTAGGGTTAGGGTTAGGGTTAGGGTTAGGGTTAGGGTTAGGGTTAGGGTTAGGGTTAGGGTTAGGGTTAGGGTTAGGGTTAGGGTTAGGGTTAGGGTTAGGGTTAGGGTTAGGGTTAGGGTTAGGGTTAGGGTTAGGGTTAGGGTTAGGGTTAGGGTTAGGGTTAGGGTTAGGGTTAGGGTTAGGGTTAGGGTTAGGGTTAGGGTTAGGGTTAGGGTTAGGGTTAGGGTTAGGGTTAGGGTTAGGGTTAGGGTTAGGGTTAGGGTTAGGGTTAGGGTTAGGGTTAGGGTTAGGGTTAGGGTTAGGGTTAGGGTTAGGGTTAGGGTTAGGGTTAGGGTTAGGGTTAGGGTTAGGGTTAGGGTTAGGTTAGGGTTAGGGTTAGGGTTAGGGTTAGGGTTAGGGTTAGGGTTAGGGTTAGGGTTAGGGTTAGGGTTAGGGTTAGGGTTAGGGTTAGGGTTAGGGTTAGGGTTAGGGTTAGGGTTAGGGTTAGGGTTAGGGTTAGGGTTAGGGTTAGGGTTAGGGTTAGGGTTAGGGTTAGGGTTAGGGTTAGGGTTAGGGTTAGGGTTAGGGTTAGGGTTAGGGTTAGGGTTAGGGTTAGGGTTAGGGTTAGGGTTAGGGTTAGGGTTAGGGTTAGGGTTAGGGTTAGGGTTAGGGTTAGGGTTAGGGTTAGGGTTAGGGTTAGGGTTAGGGTTAGGGTTAGGGTTAGGGTTAGGGTTAGGGTTAGGGTTAGGGTTAGGGTTAGGGTTAGGGTTAGGGTTAGGGTTAGGGTTAGGGTTAGGGTTAGGGTTAGGGTTAGGGTTAGGGTTAGGGTTAGGGTTAGGGTTAGGGTTAGGGTTAGGGTTAGGGTTAGGGTTAGGGTTAGGGTTAGGGTTAGGGTTAGGGTTAGGGTTAGGGTTAGGGTTAGGGTTAGGGTTAGGGTTAGGGTTAGGGTTAGGGTTAGGGTTAGGGTTAGGGTTAGGGTTAGGGTTAGGGTTAGGGTTAGGGTTAGGGTTAGGGTTAGGGTTAGGGTTAGGGTTAGGGTTAGGGTTAGGGTTAGGTTAGGGTTAGGGTTAGGGTTAGGGTTAGGGTTAGGGTTAGGGTTAGGGTTAGGGTTAGGGTTAGGGTTAGGGTTAGGGTTAGGGTTAGGGTTAGGGTTAGGGTTAGGGTTAGGGTTAGGGTTAGGGTTAGGGTTAGGGTTAGGGTTAGGGTTAGGGTTAGGGTTAGGGTTAGGGTTAGGGTTAGGGTTAGGGTTAGGGTTAGGGTTAGGGTTAGGGTTAGGGTTAGGGTTAGGGTTAGGGTTAGGGTTAGGGTTAGGGTTAGGGTTAGGGTTAGGGTTAGGGTTAGGGTTAGGGTTAGGGTTAGGGTTAGGGTTAGGGTTAGGGTTAGGGTTAGGGTTAGGGTTAGGGTTAGGGTTAGGGTTAGGGTTAGGGTTAGGGTTAGGGTTAGGGTTAGGGTTAGGGTTAGGGTTAGGGTTAGGGTTAGGGTTAGGGTTAGGGTTAGGGTTAGGGTTAGGGTTAGGGTTAGGGTTAGGGTTAGGGTTAGGGTTAGGGTTAGGGTTAGGGTTAGGGTTAGGGTTAGGGTTAGGGTTAGGGTTAGGGTTAGGGTTAGGGTTAGGGTTAGGGTTAGGGTTAGGGTTAGGGTTAGGGTTAGGTTAGGGTTAGGGTTAGGGTTAGGGTTAGGGTTAGGGTTAGGGTTAGGGTTAGGGTTAGGGTTAGGGTTAGGGTTAGGGTTAGGGTTAGGGTTAGGGTTAGGGTTAGGGTTAGGGTTAGGGTTAGGGTTAGGGTTAGGGTTAGGGTTAGGGTTAGGGTTAGGGTTAGGGTTAGGGTTAGGGTTAGGGTTAGGGTTAGGGTTAGGGTTAGGGTTAGGGTTAGGGTTAGGGTTAGGGTTAGGGTTAGGGTTAGGGTTAGGGTTAGGGTTAGGGTTAGGGTTAGGGTTAGGTTAGGGTTAGGGTTAGGGTTAGGGTTAGGGTTAGGGTTAGGGTTAGGGTTAGGGTTAGGGTTAGGGTTAGGGTTAGGGTTAGGGTTAGGGTTAGGGTTAGGGTTAGGGTTAGGGTTAGGGTTAGGGTTAGGGTTAGGGTTAGGGTTAGGGTTAGGGTTAGGGTTAGGGTTAGGTTAGGGTTAGGGTTAGGGTTAGGGTTAGGGTTAGGGTTAGGGTTAGGGTTAGGGTTAGGGTTAGGGTTAGGGTTAGGGTTAGGGTTAGGTTAGGGTTAGGGTTAGGGTTAGGGTTAGGGTTAGGGTTAGGGTTAGGTTAGGGTTAGGGTTAGGGTTAGGGTAGGGTTAGGGTTAGGGTTAGGGTTAGGGTTAGGGTTAGGGTTAGGGTTAGGGTTAGGGTTAGGGTTAGGGTTAGGGTTAGGAGGGTTAGGGTTAGGGTTAGGGTTAGGGTTAGGGTTAGGGTTAGGGTTAGGGTTAGGGTTAGGGTTAGGTTAGGGTTAGGGTTAGGGTTAGGGTTAGGGTTAGGGTTAGGGTTAGGGTTAGGGTTAGGGTTAGGGTTAGGGTTAGGGTTAGGGTTAGGTTAGGGTTAGGGTTAGGGTTAGGGTTAGGGTTAGGGTTAGGGTTAGGGGTAGGGTTAGGGTTAGGGTTAGGGTTAGGGTAG
>NC_132880.1:151009-158509 GCF_030463535.1 Salminus brasiliensis
CAGGTAAGCGCTGGCCCGGTCGCAGTGTGTGGTGCAGCTCAGCGTTCCCTCTCCCTTCTGTGGACACACACTCATCTGCACCGCCTTACACAGAGCCAGCACAGCCTTCGGCAGCGGGTGGCTAACAGGACACACACACAAATAAAGACACGATAACTGCACAAAACTCTGGACAAAACAACTGAATAAACATATCTGCATATTTGCACATATTTGCATAAACACACCCATTAAATACTCACTCTATTGAGTGCAGCGCTCTGGGCATTCGCTCCGCCTCTGCCAGCAGTGACCTCACAGACGCATCATCACCCTGCAGCCAATGAACAGACGCCTTCAGGATGGACGCCCACCATCGGCACACAGGGTCTCCCACTAAGAACAGTAGGGGCAAACAGGACACACACACAAACACACACACACAAACACACACACCGTTAAGGCAGGAAGTATTGACCTCTTCCACTTAAACTGGTTTCGTATCTTCGTGCATGATGGGAGGAGCTGCGTACCTGGTGTTGTGTTATGATTGGCCAGAGCAGGGAAGGGTGGAGTCGGGGAGGCGGAGTCTTCAGTACAACTGTTCAGCAACTGCAGAAACTCCAACACACCACTGAACTCTCTACAGAGACACACACACACACACACGGGTGACCCTCTGAAGACAGAGCAGACCACTCTGGAGCCCACTGATATTACTGATATTAACCCCGCCCCCAAAAGAATCAGGTCCTGCTTCTGTTTTAAGCATTTAAAGCATAAAATAGACCCACAACAGTGTAGAAACGCAGTGTGTGTGTGTGTGTGTGTGTGTGTGTGTACATACCCGTTCTCCTCCCGGCGTTTGCTGCTCTCCGTGTCAGTGTGTGGTTGGATGAGTGTGTGAACGGCTCTTTCCAGAAGCTTCTCACAGAAACAGCGATGCAGCTGTGCGATGGGATCCGCTACACACACACAAGTAATATTTGGCTAAAGAACACCGGAAACGTGTGTGTGTGTGTGTGTGTGTGTGTGTGTGTACACTCACCCTGGTCTCTCTCAGACGTGTAAACTCCTCCACTGCTCTCCGGCTTCACAGACCAATCACAGCTCAGGAAAAACTGCTTGCCCAATGGGGTGAAGAGCCAGCGCAGACTGTCTGGGAGGGGCTTGGAGTCTAACTGACCAATCAGACTCTCAGCACAGCTCAGCAGATAACCCTGATCAGATCACATCAGATCAGCAACATACGGACAAACTCAGCCCAGTCTTAAAGCAGAACGGTGACCCACAGCCACTCCTGTGCGTACACTGCTGTGTGCAAAAGTGTGCGCACCCCTGTTCACACTCCGTGTGGTGGTGATGTTCTGAGTGTTAGGCGTGAATCAGACAGGAGATTCAGTATGAACACAGTTCCTATATATTAACCGTGCCGAGTTGCGTCCCTGTAGAGCAGGGTGGGCAACGGGGGTCCAGTTCAGTGTGGCGACATCCCTGCTCTGACAGACTGACTAATGCTGGAGATACCCGACCCCCCGCTGTAGGGTGTGGGACACACTGTTTAACAGGGGTGCACAAACTTTTGCACATGACTGTGTGTATGTGTGTTAGCACGCAAGCAGACACACATTGGAGTGTGTGAATAATCAGTGTGTGTACTCACAGGTAGGCAGGTGAGGTGGTTTCCCAGCGCGGCCCGCAGGGCGACGGCGGCAGAGATGTACATCTGAGCGTGCTCAGTAGGGTTCATCTTCCCCCGAGCGCTCTCACTCAGATTAACCGCGTTCAGACTCACACACACTCCCCACAATGCACTGCGCTCCGACATCTTACCTACACACACACACACACACACACACACACATTAATATAATGATTTCAAAAATCAAAGACTAAATAATTCTTCCCAAGTGGTTGTTAAGCAGTCGCTATGGTATGTCAGGTGGTTGCTATGCTGTTGCAAGTGGTTGTTTATAACACGCTTTGAAATCACCACACCTGTGAGCTGCAGCTGGCCCAGCCGATGGTACACCAGAGCCGCGTCTCTGGAGCTGGTCCGAGACTCCTCCCCCTCGTGCTTTCCACCAACAAGACGCACCAGCCAGCCGAAGGGGGCGGGCCTGTGCAGGCCATAGCGAATCAGATTCCAGGAGAGAGAGCAGGCGAGGTCAAAGGTGGTGGAGGGCAGAGCTCGGGACAAGACGGAGAGACACGTCTCCAAACTGACCACAGCAGCACTGTACTGCCCCTGAGAGAGCGCGAGAACGAGAGTGTTATACAGAGCAGAGTGTGTGTATGTTGTTTGTAGAAGTGAGTGAGTGTGTGTGTGTGTGTGTGTGTGTGTGTGTGTGTACCCTGTACAGCTGCAGGTCGGCCTGTTTGCGGTGTCTCCAGAACAGCACTGATGTCGGGGAGTGCAGGAGGGTAACCGGCTCCCACAGATACAGGATCCTCACACACCCCCACACCACCCCCACCCCGCTCAACACCCACACCGTCACCCACGGCAACACACACCACAGCCACGCCGCTGCAGAGAGAGAGGGAGGGAAAGAGAGGTTATCCAACTGATGGGAAGGACGAAATAAGATCCAAACACTGAAGGGGAACTCCACCCACTTTTCTAAAAAAAATGTGATGAACAGAGTCAGTCAGAGGGGGGGTTCTGGGGGGTTTTGAGTGAAACTCTTGGTTCTAGATAAGCTCCCCCAGTCAGAGCTGTTCTACAGTGGAGGTTCTAGATAAGCTCCCCCAGTCAGAGCTGGAGTTCTACAGTGGAGGTTCTAGATAACCTCCCTCAGTCAGAGCTGTGGTTCTACAGTGGAGGTGAAGGGAAGCAGACGTCTGAAGCTCTAATAAAAGCTCCTCACAGAAAGTTCTTCACCTAATGGTGATGAAGACGCTGCCTGATGCCTGAGACACGGTTCTACCAGAGTTCTGAGAAGAGCTCGGCTCTAGAACCTGCTTTTAAAACCAGATCATTAAAATGGTGGAGGGATACATGCTGCAGGGTGTAGTGCAGCTACAGAAAGTAGTCCCTAAAGAAAACTGGATTAGAGAGATTCTCCACTATTTTACCTTCATCATCATCATCATCATCATTCTATATAAAACTCGTGTAGCTGCACTGGTGGGTTTGGATAGGAGATAAATTATGGGCTGTATCTGTGCTGTAGTCATGGCGACCGATGCCTAGTTCCCCTCACCACCTGTGTTCATCAGTCTGAGTTCTACAGGAGTTCTGGAACGCTGCTGGTTCCCTCTTAGATCGTGTAGAGTGTGTGAAAGACCCACCGAAGCTCTGGGTCTGCGTAGGCAGCCAGACAAGTGATCTGGAGGGGCCGTGTCCTTCTCCTCCAGGCCAGGAGGGGGCACTGTACTGGTCAGAGCCCAGCAGAGAGGGCAGCGGGTTGAGGGAGAGGCAGAGGAAGGTCAGCGCACAGAGCAGAACCCTGGAGCGGTCCATCACACCCACAGAGGAGGAGGGGGAGGCGGGCTCACTCTTCACCTGCAGAAGCGGCACATTTACATATTTACATCATATTTACATCTTAATCTAAATATTCATGTGATTAGCATCCTGGCTAACTCTGAAGCCTGTTAGCTACATATACAGCCCCAAAGCAGCTGTACGTCCTCAGTAGCTCCTCCCACCTTTAACATCCATCATCAGAAGGGGGTGTGGTGTTTACAGTGGAAAGACTTTCTGTAGAGACGCTGCAGTGCAGCTGCAGGAGGACAATGACCGGTACTAGTGTGTGTGTGTGTGTGTGTGTGTGTGTGTGTGTGTGTTTACCTGCTCGTGCTCCAGCAGGGGGCTGCCCGGCTCGGAGTCCAGACAGAATGGAGAAAACTGGGGAGGAGAACTAGAGCCAGAGTCTGAGGGGGGCGGAGTCATCACACACACATCTGGCTTCATCTCCACATCATCTGGTACACACACCACCTCTACAGAGAGAGAGAGAGAGAGAGACAGAGAGAGAGAGAGAGAGAGAGAGAGAGAGAGAGAGAGAGAGAGAGAGAGAGAGCGCGAGAGAGAGACAGAGAGAGAGGGAGAGACAGAGAGAGAGAGAGAGAGAGAGAGAGAGAGGTGACATATATAGTAACCTACTTATGCACACACACACACACACACACACACACACACACACTCTCTCTCTCTCTCTCTCTCTCTCTCTCTGTCTGAGAGTACTCACTGTGTTTCTGGCTGGCCATCTTCAGCGCCAGGTTCTCCTGCCTCAGTTTGTGGTTCACCTGCTGCAGGTACTTGATGTAGTCTATGGCCTTCCGCAGCACTCCAGACTTATGCATCTGTGTCACACACACACACACACACACACAGAGAGACAGAGTTGCTTTGAAACTGCTGTCTAAATCCAGTGTTTGTTAGCGATGTTAGCTTAGCAGATCCTGGCTGGTTCTGACTGATTCCTGAGCCCAGATTCGCTGGACTTCAGAGCGGCTCTGGTTAGAAGCCGTCTGGGAGAAACAAGTCTAGCTACAACTGCAGTAAGACTCCGTTTCCCAGCATGCATGTGGAGGCTGACCTTGGCATCACTGCCCATGACGAGGTCGCGCAGCTCCAGGATCTTGTCGTTGATGGACGAGCGGTATCTCTTCTCGATGATGTTGTGGGTAGTCCTCCGCTCGCCCTCCTTCACCACTCCACCACCGGCTGCCGCGTTAACCGCTGCCGCCTGCTCCACCATGGCCCTTGCCACACCCCCGCTGTGGGTGGGGCCTGTTGGGAGCTGTTTGATTGGCAGCTTGTCACCACTGCCCATCATGACTGGAACAGTGGTCAGGATGTTACTGCCCACCAGAGTCTGAGAGAGAGAGAGTGTGTGAGTGAGTGAGTGTGTGTGTGTGTGTGTGTGTGTGTGTGTGTGTGTGTGTGCTTACTGGGACCTGCAGTGCCGTCTGCAGAGGTGTGGTCAGTGTGGTGATGCTGGCTGGGTTCTGCATGGTGGACAGAACCTGGGTTCCGTCTGGCTTCAGTGTGGTCAAAACCAACGAATCCGTCTTCAGAATCTGAGGCTGGTGCACCAGCACCTATCACACACACACACACACACATTTAGTCATGTTTCTGAGGTATTCATGGTGAGCGCGTGTGTGTGTGTTTGTGTGTGTGTGTGTGTGAGACAGATGCTCACAGGCAGCTGCTGCACCTGTTGGACCTGCTGCATCTGTGGTGACACAGTGTGGACAGTAGTGGGCGCTGTGGACAGAGTCTGGATGGTCTGACCAGCAGAGGTCAACACACGCTGGTGCTGGATGGTCATTGGTTGAACCTGCGGTGATGTCACAATGCTCTGCATCTGTGGTTGGAGGACTGGGAGTGGGGGGGGGGGGGGGGGAATAACGTGTAAAACATTGATTATTGATTGATTATTAATGATTATTATTAAATATGATCAGTGTTATCAGTATCAGTGTCAGGAGTGCAGTAAGCAGTAGTGCTACACTGCTGGGCTCTTACTCAACCACCCTCAGCAGCACTTTATCAGCTACTCATTCACGCAGTTATCTAATCAGCCAATGGAGGGTCAGCAGTGCAGCGCGCCCTCATACAGCTTCAGCTACTGTTCACACCCCCACAGGCCAATCACTCTGAGCTGTAGATCTGTCTGTAGATCTGCTGGATCTTGTGGATCGTTGTTTTCCTCACCCTGGAATCCGGCGCTGTGGTTCTGGTGGCAGATGACGGGGTTATGTATAAATCGGGACTGCGTGGCCGTGGGAGCGATCATCACCGTCTGCGCCTGTGTCTGCACCGGGAGCGTCTGAGTGTGAGCCTGAACAGCCAGCGTCTGCACCGGGAAGCTCTGAGACTGCACCGTCACCGTCTGCGTCTGCAGAGGAACCGGAGCAGCTGCCACCTGCACACAGATGTTGTTTACTCCAGTACGTATTGCTGTGTGTTTACTCCAGTATGTATTGCTGTGTGTTTACTCCAGTATGTATTGCTGTGTGTTTACTCCAGTACGTATTGCTGTGTGTTTACTCCAGTATGTATTGCTGTGTGTTTACTCCAGTATGTATTGCTGTGTGTTTACTCCAGTACGTATTGCTGTGTGTTTACTCCAGTACGTATTGCTGTGTGTTTACTCCAGTATGTATTGCTGTGTGTTTACTCCAGTACGTATTGCTGTGTGTTTGCTCCAGTATGTATTGCTGTGTGTTTACTCCAGTATGTATTGCTGTGTATTTGCTCCAGTATGTATTGCTGTGTGTTTACTCCAGTATGTATTGCTGTGTGTTTACTCCAGTACGTATTGCTGTGTGTTTACTCCAGTATGTATTGCTGTGTGTTTACTCCAGTACGTATTGCTGTGTGTTTACTCCAGTACGTATTGCTGTGTGTTTACTCCAGTATGTATTGCTGTGTGTTTACTCCAGTATGTATTGCTGTGTGTTTACTCCAGTATGTATTGCTGTGTGTTTACTCCAGTACGTATTGCTGTGTGTTTGCTCCAGTATGTATTGCTGTGTGTTTACTCCAGTATGTATTGCTGTGTATTTGCTCCAGTATGTATTGCTGTGTGTTTACTCCAGTATGTATTGCTGTGTGTTTGCTCCAGTACGTATTGCTGTGTGTTTACTCCAGTATGTATTGCTGTGTGTTTACTCCAGTATGTATTGCTGTGTATTTGCTCCAGTATGTATTGCTGTGTGTTTACTCCAGTATGTATTGCTGTGTGTTTGCTCCAGTACGTATTGCTGTGTGTTTGCTCCAGTATGTATTGCTGTGTGTTTACTCCAGTATGTATTGCTGTGTGTTTACTCCAGTATGAATAGGTGTGTTCTTACCTGTATGTGTTGCTGAGGCAGTGGTCTGGGCTGCAGCAGCGGTGGGGTACGGGTCTGCTGACTGGCAGTGATGGTCTGTATGGGTGTGTGTGGAGGTGTGAGAGGCAGGGTGGGGGCAGGCGTGGTGGGCGTGAGGGTCACCGGGGTATTCTGGAGCCCAGCAGGGGGCAGATGGGCTGAAGAGCGTATGGGGGCTCCCATCCCAGCCTGCAGGGGCACAGAGCCCACCTGGTCCTCGAACAGGTCCGGAAAATCAGCCTGATTACTCACGAACTGCAGCATCTCTGCAGAGAGAGAGAGAGAGAGAGAGAGAGAGAGAGAGAGACTGATTTAATGCTGCATAATTAACAACCTGGTGCTCTCAGGTTCTCCACCGCGAGGTGTGGGTTCCTCCCGTAGAACCGGAGAGAGGGGTGTGAGAGGGAATGGTGATGGAGGGAATGAATGTAAACTATGCAGACACACCCACCCTCGCCCTCGCCCTGCTTTCACACTGGGGTGAAATATCACAGTCCCAGAGCTGCCCCACAACCCCCTCCTCCTCCTCCTCCTCCTCCTCCTCCCTCGCTTCCCCCCACCCAAACACTAGACTGCTGTAGTCTGTACGGGTGGAG
Source organism: Salminus brasiliensis (assembly GCF_030463535.1). Taxonomy (NCBI): domain Eukaryota; kingdom Metazoa; phylum Chordata; class Actinopteri; order Characiformes; family Bryconidae; genus Salminus; species Salminus brasiliensis. The sequence continues at coordinate 158,416 of NC_132880.1, forward strand.
ACATGCAACAGTGTTGTTTTGTTACGTCTGTGATGTAATTGACTGCTTAATTACAGCTACTTTTGCATAATGTACACTCAAATACACCACGTCA